>NW_026099572.1:36046889-36071079 GCF_025091365.1 Daktulosphaira vitifoliae | reverse complement strand
TAGTATATTTAAATTACTTTTACAATTCAGGTCTTAAAAATTATTCCTTGCAGATGATTACCCTCATTTTTTATACATTCAAACAGACGTTTTTTAAGTTTTCGAACACCTCCACCAGCATATCTGTTCCAAAAAGGCCTAATTCTCGAATAATGTTGTTCTTGAGTTGTTCCAAAGTACTGGGCTTGTCCGCATACACTTTGGATTTCAAATATCCCCATAGAAAATAGTTACACGCCAATAAGTCAGGCGACCTAGGCGGCCAACAAATTTCAGTGTTCCGCGAAATTAGTCAATGGCGGAAATGCTTTCGCAACAGTACAATCGTATCTTTCGCGGAATGGCAAGTCGCTCCGTCTTGCTGGAGACTATTGAACCTATGATATATTTATCAATATGATAATTTTTTTTCTTGTCTTGAACAATAATTATTCATAAGAATAGTTATTTTGTTCGTATTAATAAAACATTATCATAAACCCTTGATAAAATTTCTCTATTAAACTTGATTGAGGTTTTTCTTTGGGTGTATGGCCCCACGACACCATATTGGGCGACACTCATCCACTCGGTTTTTTTTTACACGCATCACAACTTTCCTCAAAGTTTTTTATCCATAAATTCACCGTTGGTCGCGATAGAACCGCACATTTCTCGTCAAGATTAAAATTTTTACGAAACTCTCGAATTGCACTCACGTAAGAGTCATTATAATTATAATAACTTTTACGATTAACGCACGCTGAGCACCCGTCCACTGCTTCATAATGATAAAATTGCAATGAAACATAATTAGGCATCGTCTAGCTATCTGGAACCGGATTTATCGTTCCCCTACCTTTTTTTGAACAAAAGTTATTTATAAACAAAATGTGAAAGGTTATTATGAACCATCTTGTATATTTTTTGTACTTTGGAGGCTGTAAATGACAAGTCGTCGGAACATATATATTTTCATAAACTTGTTGTATGTCATACAACATTTTATATAAAATGTGTGTTTGAAGGATGCGGTATTTCAGGAATATTTTTAAAATTTTAATTGAAAAAGTAATATGGGCATTTTTAAATACATTTTGAAGTTTTAGCTCCCTTCTTGGATAAGGATATAGTATTTTTTTGTATCTATCCATGAAAATTCTCAGCTCTCTGTGAATCGATTATAATAAATAATACTTCAAATTTCGATTTAATTTAGTTGAAATAATCAACGCTAAAAATATGAAATTCCCCTCATTTTTAAATATAATTTTAAAAAATATCTTAAAATTACACTACAGTAAAAAATAATATTTGCAATTTTTGTTTTCTACGTTTTGAAACTAATGTAACTTTTTCAAAAAAAAAAAAAAAATGATCGTAATGAAATAATAATAGGGTATACTAGAGACAATAAGCTTTTATTTTGGTATGTTTTTGGTGAGAATATTTAATGAAAAACCTAAGTAAAGAGTTAAAAGAGACCACCTACGTATTTAAAAATTTTTTTACAACTCAATTTCGACACTGTTTCAGAATGAAATAGTTCTTTAAACCTATATCAAATTAAAATTAGAAATGTGCTATAATATGTAGAAAAATGTTTATTTCACAATTGTTCATCTTTGAGAGATCAGCCGTCAAAGCAAAAAAAAAATTACTTAATTTTCGATTATTCAAATGTTTTGGGACGATTGCGTTTTTCAAACCTATACCAAATTAAATATTTTTAAGAATACTTTATAATTATTTTCTATGAGATGTAAAAATAAAAACACAAAATTTCTGTTAAAATTCGACAATTTAAAAAACTACGTCACGTAATGATAAAATATAGATTGTATATGGTAAAAGTGTTCCTGAGTCATCATTAGTGAAANAGTGGCCCATAATAACCTTTCCCATTTGTTTTTTTAATAACCCAACGAAGAATGCATGTACAGAGATAATTTAAGTACTAAAATAAAATAGAAACATGCCGTTTTTAGATAGTATATTTAAATTACTTTTACAATTCAGGTCTTAAAAATTATTCCTTGCAGATGATTACCCTCATTTTTTATACATTCAAACAGACGTTTTTTAAGTTTTCGAACACCTCCACCAGCATATCTGTTCCAAAAAGGCCTAATTCTCGAATAATGTTGTTCTTGAGTTGTTCCAAAGTACTGGGCTTGTCCGCATACACTTTGGATTTCAAATATCCCCATAGAAAATAGTTACACGCCAATAAGTCAGGCGACCTAGGCGGCCAACAAATTTCAGTGTTCCGCGAAATTAGTCAATGGCGGAAATGCTTTCGCAACAGTACAATCGTATCTTTCGCGGAATGGCAAGTCGCTCCGTCTTGCTGGAGACTATTGAACCTATGATATATTTATCAATATGATAATTTTTTTTCTTGTCTTGAACAATAATTATTCATAAGAATAGTTATTTNTTGGAGACTATTGAACCTATGATAATTTTTTTTCTTGTCTTGAACAATAATTATTCATAAGAATAGTTATTTTGTTCGTATTAATAAAACATTATCATAAACCCTTGATAAAATTTCTCTATTAAACTTGATTGAGGTTTTTCTTTGGGTGTATGGCCCCACGACACCATATTGGGCGACACTCATCCACTCGGTTTTTTTTTACACGCATCACAACTTTCCTCAAAGTTTTTTATCCATAAATTCACCGTTGGTCGCGATAGAACCGCACATTTCTCGTCAAGATTAAAATTTTTACGAAACTCTCGAATTGCACTCACGTAAGAGTCATTATAATTATAATAACTTTTACGATTAACGCACGCTGAGCACCCGTCCACTGCTTCATAATGATAAAATTGCAATGAAACATAATTAGGCATCGTCTAGCTATCTGGAACCGGATTTATCGTTCCCCTACCTTTTTTTGAACAAAAGTTATTTATAAACAAAATGTGAAAGGTTATTATGAACCATCTTGTATATTTTTTGTACTTTGGAGGCTGTAAATGACAAGTCGTCGGAACATATATATTTTCATAAACTTGTTGTATGTCATACAACATTTTATATAAAATGTGTGTTTGAAGGATGCGGTATTTCAGGAATATTTTTAAAATTTTAATTGAAAAAGTAATATGGGCATTTTTAAATACATTTTGAAGTTTTAGCTCCCTTCTTGGATAAGGATATAGTATTTTTTTGTATCTATCCATGAAAATTCTCAGCTCTCTGTGAATCGATTATAATAAATAATACTTCAAATTTCGATTTAATTTAGTTGAAATAATCAACGCTAAAAATATGAAATTCCCCTCATTTTTAAATATAATTTTAAAAAATATCTTAAAATTACACTAGAGTAAAAAATAATATTTGCAATTTTTGTTTTCTACGTTTTGAAACTAATGTAACTTTTTCAAAAAAAAAAAAAAAATGATCGTAATGAAATAATAATAGGGTATACTAGAGACAATAAGCTTTTATTTTGGTATGTTTTTGGTGAGAATATTTAATGAAAAACCTAAGTAAAGAGTTAAAAGAGACCACCTACGTATTTAAAAATTTTTTTACAACTCAATTTCGACACTGTTTCAGAATGAAATAGTTCTTTAAACCTATATCAAATTAAAATTAGAAATGTGCTATAATATGTAGAAAAATGTTTATTTCACAATTGTTCATCTTTGAGAGATCAGCCGTCAAAGCAAAAAAAAAATTACTTAATTTTCGATTATTCAAATGTTTTGGGACGATTGCGTTTTTCAAACCTATACCAAATTAAATATTTTTAAGAATACTTTATAATTATTTTCTATGAGATGTAAAAATAAAAACACAAAATTTCTGTTAAAATTCGACAATTTAAAAAACTACGTCACGTAATGATAAAATATAGATTGTATATGGTAAAAGTGTTCCTGAGTCATCATTAGTGAAATTTAATGTTAAAAATGTACAAAAAAAATATTTTTAAAACTGGAGTTTAAATAATTTATTATATTTTCAACAAGTAGAGAAATTACTTGAAAACATAGTTGTTAGAGAATTCAGGTGGACATAACAAACATATGTTTATATTGCCATGATGATGTAGAAAAATACATCGATAAGAAATAAATGTCTAGTACTTCATGTTCCCATAGTATAGTAATTCGTTGTTTAGCAAATGAATCTGGACCAAATGATTATAGATATTTCCAATGTCAATAGTTTGATAAAACTAATAATTTAACAAGCCTTTACAATTTGAAAGAATTTTTAAAAACATAGCAATTATAAAATTATAAGTATACAAATAATTATGAAATTTGATAGATTGGCAACCAAGTGGTTTTTTATAATAATGATGTTAATCACTGTAAGTTTATCATCTATATTTGTCCTTACTATGCCGCAACCTCAATGTGTTGGGTTTTGTTTATGTTGGAACTACTCTCTAAAAAAGTCAATTCCAAGAATAGTGTTGTGTCATTAAAGACTTTTAATAAAGTTCCATCGTAAGGAGTTAGTTTTTTCATATTTATTTATTTAATTAATTGTATACAGGAGTTTACGACAAAGTATCATTATTAAAAGTAATTATCGACATTTTAATCATATTTTTTAAAATGTTCAAAAATTATTAATCTATAAAAAACATATTGCACTAGTTAACTCATTTTTTAATTTTTGGTAACCTAGTAATTTATGAAGTAATCATTTAAATTAAAAGGATATTATCAGAGTAATGAAATTTAATTTCTTAATTTTAAATTATTATGGTTAGACATGATCTTATATGTTAATATACATTATTGTAAATTAGTATGAACAATTAATTAAATTATCTATTCCATTAAAAAATTTATTTTTATTTTTATAAGCTGCTGTTGAAACATGTTTATCACAAGGTTTACGACGCAGGGCGTTAGGTTTATTCAAAACCAGTTCAACAACTGCGTTACTACATAAAATAGGAAAAACTTATGAACCAGCTTCAATAATAAGTCATAAGGTTCAAGAACTAGAAAATGCTGACCCCAACAGGTAAAAATATTCAATCTTTACCTACTATTCATTACTTAAAAATTGTTAATTATTAAATAGTTGAATTTTTGTAGAATTTGTGTTACTATTTTTTTTTAATTTACCCTAACCAATAGTATTAGAAGTTTTTACATTAAATATAGCAATTACATAGTTATGTAATTACTATCATAAAACTAAATATGAATAAAAGTGCTATAAAAACATTAATTTATTATTACGACTACCTTACCTAAAATCTAGAACTGTAACAGTCCTAGATTTTAGGTAAGGTCGGCGCGAGGAATATTTATTACCCATATTAGTGATAATAATAACTATTATTAATTATAAGTGAGACCATTTTGTATGGTTCAGAGTGTTGAGCGGTTGGCAAGAAAGTAGAGCAGAGTTGAGATTGCTTAGATGAACGAGTAGAGTGACTAGAGAAGGTAGGATTAGGAACGAACATATAAGAGAGAGTATATAGGTGGAGCGTCAATTATAAATAAAATGAGAGAAAATAGACTTAGATGGTTTGGTCATTTTATGAGGAGAGAGGAATCGGAAGCTATAAAAACAGTTATAGAAATTTATGTTGAAGGAAGACCAAAAAAAAGATGGAGGGATGTTATTGAATGTGATATGAGGACGGCTAATATGAGCGTAGATGATGAGGGAGATCGTGTCAAGTGGAAGTTTAAGATAAGGGTGCACCCAGAGAAAAACTTCGATCTATATAATAAATTCATTGTTCAATTTGATAAATATATCATTACTATTGAATCAATGATATATTTATCAATATGATATTTTTTTTTCTTGTCTTGAATAATAATTATTTATAAGAATAGTTATTTTGTTCGTATTAATAAAACATTATCATAAACCCTTGATAAAATTTCTCTTTCAATTTTGATTGAGGTTTTTCTTTGGGTGTGGGTACCCAAATAGTTAGGATTAAGGCAAGGAAAAAGAAGAAGACCTACCTTATTTAAAAATTGAAAATTGCTATAAAACAATAACTTATTAGTCTTAAACATTAATTTCATAATTTTAATGTTGTATTCGATAATATTTGTAGTTATTGAATGTTAATAACTTGCATGATTAAGTATTAACAATGACAAATCTGTTCTATAAACTATTGCTTACCTATATATTTAACTTAGCGATAATGCAATCTGTATATTCAAAAAAATAAAACATTTTTACTTTGGCATGATTTTATAATTATTTTATTTGAAAAATTTTTGTTAAATAAATGTATGTGCAGAGACGTAACTAGGAATATTTGGAAGCTTAAATTAATAAACAAATATTAAAGGCCTTTTTTACAGCTTAAATATTTTTAATTCCTTATTGTTTATCTATCAGTAGAAAATACTGTATTAGATTATCGATTTATCAATAGAAACTATCATTTTTTTAGATAAAACTATATTTTTTCTAAAATTTTAACTGTAACATTTTATTTTTAATTGTTTTTTTATGTGTCATTTTATTCATTAGTCTAAAAAAGTTTGTCCTATTTTTAAAATTTCCCGTCAATCTTATTTCGTACAACGCTTGTAAAAAATAGAGTTTAAAAATTGAATAAAATAATTATTATCATAATAATTATGGTAATAAATGCTTATAAATTATTTTTAAACTATATAATAAATGTGGTCTGGACAGTTTGACCAGGAATACATCGTTGCTCTAAATTATTTTATAATTTCCTTTAGTTTCCAAATTTATCATAAAATTTCGGATTAGGCATATAAATAAAGATATTAACTATAATAATAATAATAATTTGAAGGTAATTTAAAAATGTTTTTAAAATCATAATATATTTGTTTTGTTTGTGTTTATTGTCTGCAATTGCAATTAGATCAAATTTAAATGCTTTTTATGGAACTGTATTATTTTTTAATCTTACTTAATGGTATACAAGTTAGTGAATGTTGAATGGAAAGTATTATCAGGTAACTTGGGCAAGATGAAGCATAGAGTAACATGACTTATTACATAGATCAACAAAATTTGCGTTATGGAATTGATAGGGGTTTTCACAAAAATTAAAAAAAGTCTTTTTATATTATCTCTTAAGTGTATTTTTAATATTATAATGATTATTTACGCAAACTTTGAAATAATTCAGTTGAATTTGACCTTTGATATGGACTTTAAAAGTTGAGTTTATTGCATTTTTAAAAATGGTTAAGCTGAATTATTTACTATAACTTTTTTATTATTCATGTTTTTGTTATTATTATTTCATAAATCGATAAAAAATGTTATGTAGATTCAAAAAACACTAAAATATTGTTTATTTCGTCAGATTTATGTGACGTAATCGTTATAAATGTGAAAAAAACTTAATAAATAATTGTAATGATGCTTTTTTTTTTTGTCAAACACTTTAAACATAATAAAATCTGTTATAGAAAAATCTTATGTATTTTATGCAGTAGAATGTTAAAAAATATATTTTGAAATTTCAACTATTTCATTAACTGTTGTAGAAAAAGAAAAAATCATTATAAATCGTCTAAATATTGAAATAATTTAAAATTTGTGTAAATTATTATAATGATACTATAAATATAATTAAGAGTAATGAAACATACATTTTTTTGTTAATCAGCATTTTTGTGAAATATCCGTAGTTTTATAAATGCTCAAAATGTGATTTAAAAACTTACAATAAAAATAAATTGGGGCACTTAGAATCAGAATAAAAAACCTATTAGAAACAAAAAAAAAATTCATAAAGCAAATTTTGTCAAGCTATGTTATCAATAAATTATTTAGATATTAAATTATGGTCAAGCATTATTGTGTTTATTGATTTATTTTAATCATAAGTAAATTGAGATAAACACTAAACAGTTTGACTATATAGAAAAATTAAAATTATTTATTAATTATAAGTCATCTTGTCCTAGGTTACTCTATAGAAAATATAATTGTAGACGATTAAAATATATTTTTATATAGGTACTTAAAAACACCGAAAAATAACTGAAATGTTAAATTCATTATTTTTCGTAAATTAAGGACTAAGCCTTTATGGCTTATTCTCTTATGTAGCTATATATTATTAGGCTTACTTTCTAATCGCGCCTATAATGTTTATCTACTCTAAACTCAAGCTACTCGAACATTAATCCTATACAGAATGTCCCCCGATATTTTGATATATCTAATATATTTTAACATAGCTTCTGATACAATAAATATTTTACATTATTCTTTTTAAATTAGTTTTTACAATTTAGAACTTTGTTAAAATCATATTTTTTATTATTTTTCTAATTCGAAAAAATATGATTTTAAAGTAGTCTAAAACTGTATAACGTAAAATATTTTTTGGATTTAAAGTTATTATTAGAGCCCGGATTTGTATGCACTCAAAAAGCCTAAAATAGTGTCCATTTATGCATCAATAAACTTCAAAATATGTATTAGATATGCTCTTATTTTTTTAATAATATGCAAAAATATGCTCTTACGCTTGTTTTTCTATCACATAGTATATATTTATAAAGACTAAAGGATCTTTCCATATCTACTGATGTCAGTGGTGCATACTCATATTGGCACTAGAACTAGGGTTGAAGTATTCTGGAAGTTGTATTTCATTGTTACCTGATATAATTAGACCAATTTGTTCCATTACTTGAAACGCTTTATTTTTCTGATATAATTGAGATATTTTAGTTTTTAGCTTCGATGCGAAGCTGAGAAGGTATTAATTTTACTATGATGTTTTTTTTTTTTTTTTATGTCTGTTGCCACTTTTTCTCAGCTCTCACTGGACCGATTTCTATCAACACTACGTCAAAAGATCACAAATCGTATGTAGTTGGAGACATTATCCTTAAAAATTGAAAAATTTTCCCTTGTTCCCCGCAATTGGGGGAAATATCCAAAAAAATTACAAATTTAAAAATCGGTAAATTTTGTCTTTTTTTTCTTAAAACTTTCATAACTTTTTCAAAAATCAACAAATCAACATAATTTTATTTTTATACTAAAACCTTAGATATTTCCCTTTCATTTGATATCATTTTTTTGAAAATCTAACACTTGACCTGCTCATTGGGGGGATTTAAAATAGCAACTTTTTTACAAAAACTAACTTTTTCAACTTAATTTTTGAAAAGGTTCCGGAAATACTGCGTCCTTTAAACATATATAAAATTAAAGCTTATATCAAATACTACAAAATAAAAAAAAAAAATTTGTCCCGACACTTTATCTTCTACATGTAAACGGCTGCCTTAATTAAAAAAACGCTATTTTTGTATTTAAAATTTTCGATTTTCAATTTTAAATATTCAAGTTAAAAGTGCTATAACTTTTCGAAAAATGTAATTATCAGCACAAATTTTTTTTTTCTAAATTCATTATAAGTACATCTTTCATTTGACATACTTTTTATTAAAATTGGACAATTTTCCCATATATAGGGGGCGTTCAAAACTTGACATATTGTATAAAAAATAGAACTTTTTCAACTTAACTTTTAAAATTGTTCCGGAAATACTGCGTCCTTTAAACATATATCAAATTAAAGCTTATTTTATGTACTATAAAATGAAAAAAAAAATTTGTCTCGACGACCTATCTTCTATGCGCAAATGGCTACCGTATTCAATCAAAAATATGCTATTTTTCTATTAAAATTCTAGGTTTTGTATTTTATTTTATTTTAAAATATCTTATTAGGTGAATATATTGACTTTTATGAATATTATATAATTTAATTGACATAGAATAAAGGTCATAAGACATAAGAAATTAAACTTATTAAATTTTTTTTACTTTTTTATTTTCATACTAAATTTAATAATTATAATTAGTATTTATTCATATATTATATTTTAAAATCAAAGAATTACTAATTAGGATATAATCAAAGAAATAAGAGTTGATGTTGCTTTTGCAATAATCCACCAATTTCTCAAAATTAAACACTATCTACAGATTTGCATCGAAGCGTTTCTTATGATAGTGATTTTAATCACTGTCAAATATCATTTATACTTGTCATATCTATGCCTTGTCTACACTGTGCCTCGACCCCACTGTGCTACCGTTTTTATAATAGAACCTTTGTCACCCTGTATATTTGAGAGTTCTCAAATAATATTTTCCATAATCTCTAGTGATTCTAATAAAGTTAATTTAGTATCTTCTAAATTTGTAATTCCCCGAATGAGTCCAGAAAAGTTAATTTTTATAAATACTAAATCATTTTTTATTGTTGGCAAATTGAACATTTTCTTACAACTCTACACTTGCTGACGATTGAAGAAGAATAAAGTATACATCATTAATAAAATCATGATAAAAATGATAAACTCAGGGATTTCAAAGCTACTAGTTGAGCGCCACTTGTAATAAACCAAAAATAAAAATATAGAAAGATAATATCTTTATTTACCATATTATGGTAAATAAATATGATTACAAATATATAAAAAAAAATGATGTTAGAATAGATTAGAATATAATAGAAAATTATATCAGAATAATAGAATATAATATAATAGAAATAGAATTAATTTGATCGAGGAATTGTTTGGAATAATAAATTATTTGAATTCATATAATTTTATTCAATATATTAATTATCTCATTAATCATTTAATTCTCCTATTTAATTTTTATTAAAGATTTATTAGGCAATTGATTGTTGGAGGTTGGAAAGCATAAGTTAAATTGTACTTACCTTACGTCCTATGTGATGCAATAATATTTTAAGTAATGTTGATTTTGGTATTAAATTAGTCAATACAATTACTTACAAAAATGATTCAAAATTTAAATAATATGATATAACTACACAAAGTTTATGACAGATCTTACTTGTAAAAGATGCTAAACACTCTATATTTTATTAGAAATATAATTATAATCTGTTCTTATTAACTTTTTTACGTTTGTTTTTTTTTTTTTGAAAGAGTATATTTTATTGAGAGATCGACATAAATATTTCTTAAATCTTCCTATGGTCTGGCTAAAATACGATTCAAAAATACTTATATCTATGTAAAAGATTTATCAAAGCGTAATTGTGGTGGCCTAAAGTGTCCCGGCGCTAACGCCTTGAAAGGATGCGTCACAATAATCATCAAGATAAAAATTAAACACTGCAAATATACGTGCAAGTTTCTCTGCGTTGTCTGCCGGCGCGATGTTTGTTAAAACAAAGACATTAGCGACAATACTAGCTACCCAATAAGTATAGGATTGCAATACACTTGGTCAAATAAAATTATCATTAAATAAATTTAAATTTCAAATGAAATTTAGTAGATTGTGACTTTTAGATCTGTCTGCCGGCGCGATGTTTGTTAGAACAAAGACATTAGCGACGAGACTAACTACCCAGTAAGAAAAGGTCACAATAAATTTTTACTATTAAATAAAAATCTAAAGTTGGGTTGGATTTATTATTAAAATAAATTAATTAAAAAAGATTTAATCTTTAAAAAATATTATTTGATATTTATTCCAACAACAAGAAAATTAAACATTATTATATAATTAACAAATTAAATTAAATTAAAAGATTCATCAAAACAAAATGCACCTTAAAATTTCTAAGTGTCATTTAGTTTTAAAGAAAAATATTCTAAGTCCAAATTAATTAAAAAATCGACTAAGTCCCGGAGAGTGAAATCTTGAGTAGAGTGTCGTAGATTTTATGTATTTTATAATCGCTGAAAGAATTGGTTTAGACAGGAAAGATGGTTTTTTATAGTCTGAAGGCGGTAGCCCAGCGATCCCTACCTTGATCCTGGAAGGTGAGGCTTCATATTCTAATTGGTTAATTATAATGAAGGCCCTGCGTGTAGGCGTTACTTAATTATCTCTACAATAAGTAGATTTTATCCCATAATTAACTGGTTATTTTGTATTTTAAATAAGAGAACCCTGTTATGGTGACCTTGTATAATCATAATATGTGACATGCATGTACAAATGATAACATTATATTATATGTTAATATTATAAGTAATAATATAATATTACATAATGAACCGAGATACTGTAGAGTAATTACTTTTAGGCAGTTCTTTAGATGCTAAAAGAAAGGGTTGACCGGTGTATTATGTTTTAAAACGCCAACTATTAAATTTACTATGTAGTGGCCCTTTGTATCAGTTGTTTCGTCAACAGCGATCCAAATATTTGAGTTCTCAATAACTTCTCTTATTGAAATAATAACATCATAACATGGACCAAGATAATTTTTTTTTAGTGTACTCTCGTCAGGAATATGCTTACCAGTATACTTCTACAAAAAATTCTTCAATACAGGAATTTGAAGTTAAATCCAAGGTATATTAGATACTACCAAAGCTGAACTAAAGATCCTCATTAAAAACGTTACCAGATTTCGATTTTGTATACAATAAAAATAAATGTTTTTTGTTTTTATTTGCTCTACGTTTTAAAGCAGTATTATGAAAAGCAGCATCAACGTGTTGTTATAATTGAAACTTTTTGAGCACACGATTTTTTTGTTACACAATTGAAAAAACACTACAGAGTCGTCCGTGGTAAAAACGATTTGGTCAGTTTTATTATAAAGAGCAATCCATGTTTTTAATAAAGTAGATACAGAGCTACGACTTTTCGGCATTTTAAAATCTAATCGTATTGAAATATAAATTGTAATTTATAAATTAACGGATAGCGGCCGCAAAATGACGTATGGACACTAGTGCACTATTCACTGAGGATTATGTCCGACAACCACTTTTATACAAAATATGATTGAATATGCAAAAAATTTCAAATATGCAGTCATCTTTAAAATATGCATTTATATGCAAAATGAACTTTTTTCTGTGCATTATGTGTTACACAAATCGTCCACATTTCTTAGTCTCATCGAAATGCATACACTCATTACAATTATGCAAATACATACAAATCCGAACTCTAGTTATTATATTTGTTAAAACTTTATGAACCACTCTGTATATTTGGTATAATGATGTTTCAAATTAATCGAATTGAAGTTGAGATATAGCAAATAATATATATTTGTTTAATTTCACTTACATTATATCGATAATCAAGGATAAATTAATCTTTTTTATCACCATAAGAGTCATTTTTAAAGCAAATTTTTGATATTCTTTAAAATTATGTTATCAAAATTACAGTATGCTACACTTTTTACAAATTATAGTATATTATAGCGTATAAAATAATAAATACATAATATGTATTATATATTATATATTATATGTGTCTATGATTTTTGTGATATCGAAATAGATTGCTATCTACTATTATAGAACTGCATTCCATGATAATAAAAATTATTTTAAATAAATTAGAAAAGTGCATATTCTAAAACAAATATTTGCAACTTTTAAATACTAATAAATTTTTTAATGAAATAGGTATGGCAGTAATAGGTGAGAGTAAATTAAATTATTTGCATTTATTATATATGTTAACAAATTATTGAACAACAAATAGACCGTGCTTTTTAGTATTATTTTTTGTTTTATAATACATTTTTAACCATCAATTTTAGTTTATTTACCTGTTCTTATTACATTTAGAATAAATTAAGTACACCTCAATCAAATACAATTGCATGGCCTTTTTTATGATATAAAATTTTATGAAAAAATTATATTATACATTTTAGTTATTATTTTTGTGAACTTAATGAAATATAACTTTTAAGAATGTAAAAGACAGAAGTAGAACAAAATGTGATTGATGTGTTATATTATCATATATATTATATTAATATATAGTTGGTGGTCCATGACATTTGACAAGATTAATCATTAGTTGTTAGATTAATAACTTTTCATCTACTCTATATGTTTCGTTTTTTTTTTTTTTAATTTATAAATTTTTAGACTACGTTAAAATTAATTTTTTTATTTCTTCTTTAATAATATAAACATTTTAAATTTTATTTAAATTTTTTTCAAAATTTTAAAACAACCGTTTATTATATCTCTTTTTACAAAGATTTTAATGGGTTATTTATAATTGTAGGACGAGTGCTTATTGGTTATAAGTATTTGAAAACTTAGAGTATGTATATAGCGCGGGTTAGTATATATTGTACTGATGTATACTTATGATGCATACTTTATCCACGCTACAATATTTTATATATTAAAATGCTTGTAACCTAAACCTAAAATTTTTATCACCAATTAATTTTTTTGTTAGAAAAACTCTAAAAAGCAGTTATTTTGAAATTTTGAAAAATATTAAAAAAATTTGTTTTTATTATTAAACACAAATAATAAAAAATATGATTTTAATGTATTCTTAGAATGTATAAAAAATTTTTAAAAAATAAGTAACATCTAATCCTTATTAGATAAAAACATTGTGGACCACTAGTGATAAGTAATTATCCACAATAATAATGAATTAATGATTTTTTAAAATTAATTTAGTACTTTTTTTTTTTATCTAAGATTTTTAAGAAGTTTTTAATTCTCATATGACTGAAAAAGTAGTTTATTTTATGATATTCTAAGTTAAGTACACCATAAATTACAAAATATAAATTTAATCGCAATCATAAAATATTAAAAAAATTATATAAGAAAGAAATAAGTACTTTTATGATTTATAGTTATAAAAACTATGTATTATTTATTTGGATATTAAATCGAACAGCTTTCTTGTAATTTATTTTGTTTGATATTGATACGATATTATAATACTAAAAAATAAAAATTTTTTCCATCAATGTTTAAATTACAATAAAATGGACCATGTTTTTCAGATCTTTTTCATTATTAGATAGAAGGGAATCATTAGGTCCACAAATAATTTGTCAATGTATGCTAAACCGAAGACGTTCTTTAACTGCATTTCTCTTTTACTATGAAAAGTAAGCTTCGATTTATTTTAGATTCCAAAAATTTAAAAATAGACTTCGTTAAATTTTGATACAATTTTATAAATATTGAAATGGCATAAAAATAATTATATTTTTGATCAATTCATTTTTTATTCAACCTGGTGGCGGCTACTAGCAATATTTTATCTCAGACAGAAGAGAAATCTAAATGAAAATTTCACACTCTTTACGTAATACTATAAGGTTCATTTATAATTGTAACTGTAATGTATTAAAATTTTAGCAATAAAGAATTTGATAATAATTTAAAATTGATAAATTTTTCTTTAAGAAAAATTGATCGCGTGCTCTAAATTATTAATCGCGATTCTGTGTCTGTTTGTAAAGCCGCCACTAGCCTATTATAATTTATGTATTTATAGACTACTATATCTGCATATGTTAAAATAATTATTTTTATTATTTACAAGAAGTAATTTCTAATTTTTAGATATATTTGTGTTCATTAGTTCCTATTATACAAAAAGTTTCAGTAGTACTTTTAAATTATTTTTATGACTAAGAAATTTCTTCCCTTACAAAATGTTAATTTTAAAGTAAAAAATTGTGCAGAATTTTTTTTTGAAATTAATTGAACTTGATCATAGAGATGGGAGAAATTCCATAAGTTATTCTCTACGGTGTACTTGTACGTCAGCCAGAAGGCGCTCATTGTCATGGTTACTATTTGGCTGTGAAAAGTAAGCTTAAAAATTCTTTTAGCATCCAATCAAAATTTAAACCTTATTTATTTACTTGAAAATTAATATCCATAAATAATAAATAAAAAAAATAAATACAATAGCTAATAACAATAAAATTGCACATTATAGTATAAGTATATAGTTAAAAAATAACACTAGGTTATAGTAGGGAACTAATAAAGGAATTAAATTTTTGTGATTTATTTACTTTAGGCGTTAAGAAAATAGCGAACAAAAATTATAAGATTCAAATTTTATGCAAAATATTTTACATTAAACACTTATGTTTTATACATAGTAATTTTAAAGAGCAGGTCTGATTTTTCATAGGGAGGCAAGTAAAATTTGTTTATTTTGAAGTCTTGAAACTTTTCCTCTAAATACAGATTATAGTTATCGCATGAGTATTTTTTTTGTAAATGTAGTGTACAAGGATTTAGCTTAGAGAAATTTGAGACCCTATTCATTTAAGAACACGCTTCTTCTAAAATTATATACACGCTTGTAAGTTGAGTTTATGCACGAACGCTAGTATTACTAAACAAAATGTTATTAAGTAGGTACCCAAATATTTAACTAGCTTTATTTTCACTCAGCTTATGCACATTTCAACAATTATGCCACACTTAATCAATTTACAAAATACATATTATATATATATATATATATATATATTATAATACACATATCTATATAATTAACTTTCAGATGGTAAGTTCATAGAAAAAAAATAATTTAAATTATCTTTATTTTTATTTAGTGGAGAGAGTAGTTGTGCGACCAGAGCAGCCTCAATTAATAGTACGCTAACAAACAGTATAACAATGTCAAATGTACATCCACCGCCTCTAACTAAAAAAAATTCAGCGGGTAGTGGATTAGCTTCTCCTTCTAACATATTACCTAAATACTTGTGGATCCGGTTAGCATTGTTTGAAAAACATTTAGCAGTTATCATAGATTACATTGTACAAAATTGCAGGTTAGATACGAATTTTAACAGATTAAAATATTCACTAATATTTTTATACTTCAAAAAAGTTTCCTATAATATTATGTTCAATGTTTCTAGTAAATATTACGAAAAAGATTCTCTGGTTGCAGATCCGGATTATGGTAGTATTTTGAGTTCTCTTTTAGGTAAGTTACAAAACATTAACAAAATTATTAAAGACAGTTAAAATAAATGTTTATTCAAATCTTTTATTATTTATGTTTGTAGTTGGTCCTTGTGCCTTAGACTATTCACGTACAAAGTCAAACGACCAATTTTGGACAGATCCACCAGCTGATGAACTTGTTCAAAGACATCGTATATCCAGTGGATATCATACTTCTCCACCATGTCGTACTCCAATCAATGTAAATTTAATAAACTTCTTCACTTTTCTTATTATTGTTTTAACATTTTATTAAATATTCTCTCTTGTGAGTTATTGCTTGTTGAAGAGAGGACACAAAAGCTTTTAATTAATTATGAGTTATATAAATTTTCATATATTTAAATATTTACCCAAGTCAATTTTGAATAGAGAAAAATAATAAATTTCATTTGAATTAAAAGAGAATATTAAATTAGTATTACAATAATTAATATATTAACTTAATAGTATCGTAGAAATCTGCATGCCACCAGTAACGATGACATTCAAAGACAAACACCTATTTCTGCGAAAGATTACGTAGAGTCTTTACATCAGAACAACCGAGTTACGCTTCTTTACGGAAAAAACAATGTACTCGTTCTTCCGGTATGTCTTATTTCTTTAAGTAACAAATTTATGTATTTTTTAAAAATCTGAGAATGGAAAAAATATGAAATTACTAAGCTGAAATATAATAGATTGTTCAATATAACATTGTTAACCTGAGTTATCAATAGAAATATTCATAAGTATTTTAAATTTCATTTTAGTCAGTGAATAATCTACAAAAGTAATCATTTTGAAAGTCAACTCATATTTTAGCATTATTTAGAGATTCATATACATTTTAGACATATTATTTTTTTTGTTGAATGTAATAATATGTATGATGTAATAAAACTAATTTAATTGAAGCCTAACGTTGCTTCCGTGGTGTTATCGATATTTTTTAATTTACATGGATAAAATAATAATATTCCATTTTTTTAGAGATAATAATTTTACGGTTTTTTACATTTTTTTACCTCTCCTTTTAAGAATTAAATAGAATTTGAATTTATTATATAATTAAAGTATTTTTAATATATTAAATAACCATTAATAACCATTATTATGAAAAATAATTTATTTATATTTTCTTGAAAATTTAGAAAGATGTAACAGAACCAATAGCAGGTTACTTATCTCTTCATCAAACACCCAACTCATTGATTATTAAGTGGACACCTAATCAACTGATGAATTGTCATTCTCCAAGCTCATATCAAAATGAAAACTTAGATTTTGAAACTAATGACAAAAGGTATGATTTCTCTTTATATGTATATATATATATATATAGAATGTTAATTAAATTATATGAGTTTATTAATTGATATTATTAAAAATGTTTTTTCTTTTATATAATAACTTTTATAATTGAAATAACTGGGAAGGTTTGTAGAAGTTTTGACAAATTTTTCAATATTTCCCAGTTTCATTTTTTTCTGAATTTACATGTTTATTAAATCAAATATTTTACTGCGATTAAGTTGATAAGCTCTTCCATATAATATTGGATCCATCCTGAGAAAGATAATCATTACATATTTAAGGGAATGATGATACTTTAATAAAACCATTAAGATAATGTTGAGTTGAGATAAGGCAAGTTTAGTATAATTTCGACTAATATTTTGCGAAAAATCTAAAAACATTCCAACTATGGAAAACTTCTTCAGCTTAATTAAATTCATGTAAAATTATAACAAGAATAAGCGACATACCTATTTATTACTTACTAATTACTAGCACTATTTATACACGTATAACATATGATTTATTTCTTCTTTTAATTTAAATTACTAGTTTAAATTTCTTAAAATTACCTTTATACATTACGGGTCGAAATTTATTGTTTTAATAACAGTTATGTCTACTATACTATATCAATTTAACTACAAATTATAATATAATGTTGAATTTTCTATGTTTTAGTCAATATTGGGACTATGCTATGAATGTCAACGTTGATGAAATAGTGTATGTTCATTGTCATCAACAAGGTATTTATGCTAACATATTATAATTTAATTATTCTTGAATTTTATATTTTTAATAATTTTCCAATTTTCATGTTAAAAAACATTACTCACAATCTGCTAGTTTACTATTGGAAACAACTTTATTTTTTATTCTAAATGTTATAAAAAAATACGACATGGTGTATGTCAATTTCTATAATACGGAAGAAACTTTCTATAATTTTATTTTAAATGACAGTTACTAACAATGACAAATAAGTATTGCAAGATAAAATATTTTAAGTCAAATAACTTATTGAATATTAATGAACTAACACATTTGTACTCATTTATGAATAATATATATATATATTTATACTCATATATTTATGCTAGATAATATTCTCATAAATTTCAAAATTTACCCTAAATATATTCATTTGTTATGTTTGTAAATAATAATAAATGTGTGTCGTACAAATTTTCAATATTGGCATTCCTTTTTAATAAAACATTTTATTCGAAATTACACCTTTACAAACTGTTCTCTTGATTCATGGTGAATTCTATTGATTATATCAAATTTAGGATCCTTAGATTGATCTCTGTCGTTTGAGTTTTTATTTTACTTGTATAACCCTGTCAATGTATTAGCCTATGGCCTTTTATATCAATCATGTTTCATAATGAATATATTTTATATTATGTTTAACATGCTTTGCTGTGTATTTCGTATATATATATACGGATAGAATTTTGTAGATGTTTTTAAAAATTGTCTTATCTTGATTATAATAACACTCCCTCAGAAATAGTAATTCGACAATTATATTTTTAGTCCATAAATAAAATAATATTTAAATAAATCTTTTTGCAGTAATGATTAGTTTGATAAACAAAATAATAAAACTGAAAGGCTTTTTGAAGAAGACGATCAAATAAAATGTTGTGATTTTTTTTCTATTTGTCAACTTTATTAGCAATTATTTACTGTGTTTAGTGGTATAAACTTTGTCTTTATAAGTAGTTATTTTATATTGTAATTTGGTTTTAAAATTTTCATACTACCACTTTAAAAATATCCTTCTTTGTAATTTCCTGGAAAGTTATCATCATATTATATTATAGAACAAGGAAAATAACATTTAACTGGGAAAATTACTTAGTGTGTTTTCAACCAAAGTACTCGATTATGAGTTTCCAGAAAAATTATTGACAAAGGTCGGAAAATTTTTTTCGTTTGCCCGCAAGTGTTTTAAAATTTTGACAGTATTTGAGAAAAACGCTCGCCAGCGTTTAATGACTTAAGATTTGAAATTTTCATTAAATCCACCCAAAGACATTTCTAAGATATCATAAAAAAATTAATTTAATCCGTTCATTTTTTACCGTTCGCGAGTTTTTTTAAAACACGAATGTTTTAAATAAGGATTGGCTCATTTTTGCGATAAATTATATATAAATTTCACTATGGTTATAAGTACGTATATAATTTTGTACATACATTATCAGGAAAGTACAGTAATCTTATTTATTTCATATATGATGTATAAGTCTATGAATTTATCGTAAAACTCGGGGTTCATTTATGACAACTCTGCTATACAACGTCAAATCTCAGTAACGAATATTTTTATTAAAATTAACATTTTTATATACAATAGTTTATAAAAAATTTAATTTTGACAGGTTATTCTTAATAAAGAATAACCTAATGAATTTTTCTGTAATTATTTTATAATATTAACAAAATTTTTATAATTAGGTTATTATTAATTGTTGTGTATATTAGGGGGATATGAGCGATTGCCCCCCTTGACCCAGCGCTATCAATATTTATTTAGACCGATATCTATGAAATATGACTGTAATGACTTATTTTTGATAATCACTTTGATTTCTAGAAAAAAATGTCTATATTATATTTACCAAAAAATTAAAAATATTTTAATTAAAAAATTAAACACCTTCCTAAAATGATTTTTAAATACGCCCCTGGTGAATACCCCAGTAAACAAACGTCAACCTTATACTTTTTACATTTTACTATTTTCTCTTTTTTAATTTTAATAATTAAATTTTTTAAATATTTTGTTACATTGATGCTCATGTAATATTTTCCCTACAAAACACTTATCGTCCTCAGCGTAGTCGGATACTCCATTCGTAAACAGTTGAGTTATGCACTGAAGGCGTGAGGCTTGTAGGTCTCCGGGTCTGGGGCGTAGCCCCAATTAGGCAAAGCCTAGTTTTGACAATATTCTTACAAAAATTGACCAATTTTTACTTAAAAATCAGAAACAATAATCAATTCCATTTTGCTGCTTTTTTGACAACATTTCTTTAAATTTGAATTGTTAAAGAGATTTTCAAAAATTCAAATCTGATTCAACTAGTATAACATGTAAATTTAAATTTTCAATTATTTAATAAATAATAAAGCTAAATTATTCAATGTAAATTGAGATTCACTTATAAAAATGTGTAATGGATTTAAAATATATAATCTTTATATTTGTTGTATTTATTAAAATAATAATTTTAATAACATCAAAACGAATGTCAGGATGACATAAAATGAATACAGCCATGAGCCAAACATTATTTAGACATTTTTTTTATACTTAGAATCAGGTGTGTAGATCCAGTGTATGTCACAAGGGCGTGTGTTTTTATGTAATGTAATACATAAAACTATTTATTATATTCGAAAAATTTAAATCAACATATTCATGTACAGTTTACGAAGAGTGTCTCTATTACCCTACTCGAGACCCACGTTTGACTTAAAAAGATTCAAGAAAATATATATTTTTAAATAAAAGTTGAATTTCGAATATTTATTTTACTTTTAGGGAATGACAGTGGTGGTACGGTTGTACTAGTGGCACAGGATGGTGTGCAGCAACCACCTATACATTTTCCTCAAGGTGGTCACATGTTAGCTTTCCTCACTTGTTTAGAAAATGGCCTTCTACCACATGGACAATTGGATCCTCCTTTGTGGCCACAAAGAGGCAAAGGTTCTAAAATAAAACTATAAAAGTAATTTCTTTTCAATTAAATTAATAATTGTTCCAGGAAAAGTATTTCCTAAATTACGAAGAAAAGGTCGAACACAAATGCAAGACATCTCAAATGACTTATCTTGTACTACCGATGAATCTCGTGATTATGTTTTTCAAATCATCAACAAAGCTAGACACGAAGAATTTTGTAAGTACTAATTTTACTTTAATAACAAGAGTTAATATGTATCTTTAATATTGCCTATCAATTTTTATCATATTTTGCTTTTTAAGTATCGAAGGGTGATGAAATATTGGACGCTAAAATTTGGTCAATGCCGTCAGCCACGCATAGTATAATTAATAAAGTAAGAGGTCATTTAGAGTCATCATCGACAAATTCATCATCTTCAACTTCTAGCAGTATTGACCCAATTGGTTCTCCTTTGTTGGTTGGAAATATTAATCAAAATAAAGACACTGGGTAAATATATTTGTTTTATTTTTTTGGTCTTATTTAATTAATCCTTACGTCATAATCAAGGCTTATAACTTCTAGCATTGTTATAAGGTTCTAGGGATACATATGTAAGATATAAATTTGTTTTAAGAAATCAATGAGCTAAGTACAAAATTGTATGTTTATATTTATGGATATTTCGAAATTTAAATGTTATTTTGCTTATTGTATGTTTTTATCACGTTATTCCAGTACCGTAATAGAGAATAAAGCAGTAGAACCAGATGAGGTGCCAGTAGAAGTATGGAAAATGATAGGTAGTGTTAGCATAAGGTAGTTGAAGGAACTTCTAAATAAAATCTTATCAGAAGGGAAAGTTCCAAATGAATGAAGGAATAGTATTGTGGTACCGATATTTAAAGGTAAAGGAGTGGAGACTTACAGGAGTGTGGAAATTATAGAGGCATAAAGCTTATGAGTCATAGTATGAACATTTGGGAAAAGGTAATAGATAAAAGAATAAGAAATGAGACAAGGTATCTAAAAAAGCATTTAGGATTAGTTGTGCAAAAGAGCAGTGGTATTGACGAAGATGTAAGACACAGGATTTAGTGCGGGTGGTTGAAGATAAGAGAAGCGTTTGGCGTTTTATGCGATAAAAGAATTCCAATGAAGCTGAAAGATAAATTCTACAAGACAGTAATAAGGCCAGCTATGATGTATGGTTCAGAGTGTTCATAAGAAAGTAGAGCAGAGAATGAATGAGTGTAGCAGAGATGAGAATGTTTAGATGGATGAGTGGAGTGACTAGAGAAGATAGGATAAGGAACGAGTATATAAGAGGGAGTATAGGTGTAGCGTACATCGTGGATAAGATGATAGAAATTAGACTTAGATGGTTTGGTCATGTTATGAGGAGAGAAGAATCGGAAGCTGTAAGAACAGTTATAGAAATAATGTTAAAGGAAGAAGCTATAGAGGAAGACCAAAAAAAAGATGGATGGATGCTATTAAATGCGATTTGAGGACATCTGACATGAGCGTAGATGATGTAGGAGATCGTGTCAAGTGGAAGTTTAGGATAAGGGTGGCCGACTCCAAGTAGTTGGGATTAAGGCAANCTATAGAGGAAGACCAAAAAAAAGATGGATGGATGCTATTAAATGCGATTTGAGGACATCTGACGTGAGCGTAGATGATGTAGGAGATCGTGTCAAGTGGAAGTTTAGGATAAGGGTGGCCGACTCCAAGTAGTTGGGATTAAGGCAAGGAAGAAGAAGAGGAATGTGTAATTAATTTTTTTCACTAATGTGTAATTCATTAAAAATATGTTTCTAAATATTTTTTTTATATATTTTTTTCTTGTGACTTACAATTTTATCGTAAGATATGTCGTTAAATATTAATAATTAATAACCTTAGCTAAGATAATTAAGATAATGTAAGTTTTCCAATCTTTTTTAACACGAGTAATAAATTATAAAGAGTAAATATTAAACATAATTAAATTTTTATGGAGTTAGTAAGTAAAACATACTGTAGTTAGGGTTTACATTTTAAAACGAAATAAAATACATGCAAGTACTTATGGTACTCGCACAATAATAAAAAAATGTAATTTAATTTTTGAAAAATGAAAATTAAGTTAGACATGAACAAATATATTAACGTATTTTTTATACATCTAACATAATAAAGGCTGACAATAAATAAAATAAAATATTTGTAAAAAAAATCAAATAATATAACAAACATCATAGATATTATTGAAATGCATTCGTTAATTTTAGTTGGCAATTAATAAAATTACATGAAGAAAATTAAATTAATTTATTATTAAATTAAAAATAATAAAAAAACACAGCACAGTGGTGACGTGGTATAGATGGATCAAGTATAATGATATCTGACAGTGATTAAAATCACTATAAAAAAAAAACGCTTCGATGCAAATCTTTAGATAGTGTTTAATTTTAAAAAATTGGTGGATTATTCCAAAAGCT
>NW_026099572.1:36041487-36043005 GCF_025091365.1 Daktulosphaira vitifoliae | reverse complement strand
CATACATTTTTCAAAAAGTTATAGCATAATAAAGTTAAAAATGTAAAATACAAAATCGAAAATTTTCACACAAAAATAGCATTCGGTAGCCATTTTCACCGTGAAGATAAAATAAAGTCCGAAATTTTTTTTTTGCATAATAAAGAATATTATATTAGCTTTAATTTAAGATATATATAAAAGTGTCAGACTTTCCGGAACACTTTCAAAATTTAAGTTGAAAAAGTAAATTTTTTGTGAAAAAATGGTCATTTTAAATCCCCCCTGCGGGCAGGTAAAGGGTTAAATTTATGAGAAAAAAAATACCAAACGAAAGGTAATTATATTACACATTTATATAAAAAAGAATTATATTGATATGTTTATTTTTGAAAAAGTTATGGCACTTTTAAGTAAAAAAAATTGAAAAAATTTCGAAAATAAGCGATTTTTAAATTTGTAATTTTTTTGGAGGTTTCCCCCATTTACGGGGAACGAGGGCATTTTTTTCAATTTTTGAGGGTAATGTCTTCGACTAGATACAATTTGTGATCTTTTGACGTATCATTGAAAGAAATTGGTTCGGTGAAAGCTGAGAAAAAGTGGTAACAGACACAAAAAAAAAAAAAAAAAAAAAAAAAAAAAAAAACATTTTAAAAAAACAAANAGCTGAGAAAAAGTGGTAACAGACACAAAAAACAAAAAAAAAAAAAATAAACACATCTTAGTAAAACCAATACCTTCTCAGCTTCGCATCGAAGCTAAAATACAGCTCATTACTTAGATTTAATTAAATAAAACGATATTCGGTCTATGAAGGACACATCTGATGGTCTGGATGCTTAGTCAATAAGACATGACCATTCATTGTTGGGGGCTCTACTTTATCATCAAATTGTGTATAACAATGAAAACACAAACAAAAACGTGTACACTTGAACACGATTGAGACTTGGATGTTGAACTTAATGCTTAATAAAACTTATATTTTTTAAAAAATCTATATTAAATTTTAATTATTAAAGCGTAGTTTTTCATTAAGTATTAAACTAATATTGCAAAAATGATCATAAAATAAAATTTGACATTTCTATTAATATAAATATTTTTTGTCTTTTGTTGCATATGAAGAAAGCACTAAAAACAAAATTTTTAAGTACCTATTATAGCGCTTAAAATAACACGTTTTAGTATTATAAAGTAATGCATTATAATTTAATTATTTAAGAATTTTGGGTTAAAAAATAAGAACTTAAAAATTGTTTTAACTCTTATAACATTTATAATTATTCTAAAAAAAAAACCCAGCACAGGGGGGTCGCGGCACAGTTGTGACGTGGTATAGTTGGATCAAGTATAATGATATCTGACAGTGATTAAAATCACTATCAAAAATAAACGCTTCGATGCAAATCTTTAGATAGTGTTTAATTTTAAAAAAATTGGTGTTTTATTCCAAAAGCTACTTGATCTGCTGGTTCCTTATTAATATCTCGATTAAGATAAAGTATGTCGAATGAAAAAGGGTTTATTAAAAAA
>NW_026099572.1:36014214-36040216 GCF_025091365.1 Daktulosphaira vitifoliae | reverse complement strand
TTTTTTTTTCATGATAAAGCATATTACATTAGCTTTAATTTAAGATATATATAAAAGTGTCAGACCTTCCGGAACATTTTCAAAATTTAAGTTAAAAAAATTAATTTTTTGTGAAAAAGTTGTCATTTTAAATCCCCCCTTGTGGGCAGGTTAAGGGTTAAATTTATGAAAAAAATATACCAAATGAAAGGTAATGATATTATGCATCTATATAAAAAAGAATTATATTGATATGTTTATTTTTGAAAAAGTTATGGCACTTTTAAGTAAAAAAAATTGAAAAAATTTCGAAAATTAGCGATTTTTAAATTTGTAATTTTTTTGGAGGTTTCCCCCTTTTACGGGGAACGAGGGAATTTTTTTCAATTTTTAAGGGTAATGTCTTCGACTAGATACGATTTGTGATCTTTTGACGTATCATTGAAAGAAATCGGTTCGGTGAGAGCTGAGAAAAAGTGGTAACAGACACAAAAAAAAAAAAAAAAAACACATCTTAGTAAAACCAATACCTTCTCAGCTTCGCATCGAAGCTAAAATAGATATTTCTAGTTTTTTTTAAGTAAAGCGGGGTTTCTATATTATAATATAAGAAAACAAAATTTTTCTCAATATTTTTAATAGTTATTATAATAACTTATTGTTATAAGTTTATTTTGATGGTTATTTAAAATATCTAACACAGTTCTATAATTCATTATATTCAAATGTTACTTAAGATTATTATTTTTTATTTTTTTTAGTGATGAAATCATTAATATCAAGTAATAAATGTTGACATTATTTTTTATACATAACTTTCAAATAAAAATAATTTTTGTAGCATCTTATAAATTACAGCGATTTTCTTTTGTTTATTTTAGTGATTCCTTACAATTACTCTGCGAGACAATGAAAAAACAAATTATATCGAGAGCTTTTTATGGCTGGTTAGCATACTGTCGACATCTAACAACGGTTCGTACCCACTTATCAGGACTGGTAAATACAACAATTGTAGATTCGAGTGATGCTCATACTGGATTGACTGAAGGAAAATGGAAGTCCTTTAAAAATGATATGAATGTTATTGATATTAATGTAAAATTCGATATTTTCCGACTTACTTACTTTGGTGGAGTACAACACGAAATAAGAAAAGAAGTGAATTTTTTTAAGATATTAAATGTGTCCAGAAAATTTCTTAATAGAAAAAAAATTATAGGTTTGGCCTTTTTTATTGGGACATTATGCATTTGGAAGTTCATCTGAAGAAAGAGCTACTTTAGATTCGCGTTGTAAGCAAGATTATGAAACTACTATGTCAGAATGGATGGCTGTCGAAGCAATTATCAGACAAAAAGACCGCGAAACCATGGCAGCTAATCTTGCAAAGCTTTCAAGTGAAAGTACATCGGGTGATGCTCCTCTACCTCCATCTCCAAAAACTTCAAAAGTGCTTAGTCAAGAACTCAGCAATGATGTAATTGTCATTAATTTTACCCTTAATTTAATTTATGGGAAATAATAAAATATATTCACTTGATATTTTGAACATGAAAACATTTTATTTATTAAGAAGAATAATTTTTACATCAAATCATTAATACAAAGTAATGAACGAATATTTTAATAGTGTATTATTATAAAATAATTATAGTCTATTTTTTAAACTTTTATACTAAGCAATACGAATGATGCCAAATGAAAATGTTTTTTCGCTTTTATATATGTATTTTTAACCCCATCTTTGCTTACTGGGTAACACACTAGTAAAAAAAAATATATTATATTTTAAAAAACAATTTATCTTCAAGAAAAAGTTGTTCATTGTCAAATGTGAAATCCATAAAATATATACTTTATGCTGAGTATATACTATAGAAAGACAATTTATCATGAACTACTTAATTAATCAAATAATAAAAATAGTATTAACAATTTTTTTACTACCTATCATAAATTTTATTGCTTAAGTTTTACAATTTCAAACTAAAAGTTCAAAGTTTCTAAATTTGCTAAAATTAAAATGGAATTAAATCTGAAATCTTTATGATTGTGTTAGGTTTTTGAAGAAACTGTAAACTTTTCTTCCGATGAAGATAATCCGCCTATCATAGATGATTCTCAACCTGAATGCAATTTGGAAGATATTGAAAAAAGTAATTTATATAAAGAATTTTAGTTGGTGATTTACTATGTATTTGTTTATATTTGTTTTATTAATCATTGGCTAGATAAACCCTTAGTTTACAATAAATATTTCTAATTAAGATGTATAAATTATAAAATTGTTTACTAATTTATTTATTGATGTGTAGTTAATAGTGAAGAGATCGAAACAGTCAATAAAGTTAATGAATCATCTAAAATAAATGATGGATATAAGGTATGAAAATAAATAAAACTATTATAATTTAAATTCATTTTGGAATAATTATTTCATGTTTTTAATTTTTATAACTTGTTTATCTTTTAAGAGTTCCTTATCATCTGATGAGGGTTTAGGGAAAGACGAAGGGACAGAAAAAGAAAATACTAATTATAAATTAAAAGATACTAAAAGCGAACCTACAGGTAACTGATATTACTTACTTTTTTTTAGACTCTTTAAGGTAAATATTTTGGCCTAATAGCTCTAAATACTTATGTTACGCAAATTAACCTTTTAATTGACACGTTAACCTTAAACATATATTATAAATATAATGTAATATTTATTTAAACACTTCATATTTAGTGCTAAGCACAAAATCCGGATTCAACTGTAATTCCAAGGATCCGTTCAGATTCACCCGGATTGACTTGAATAATGTAATTCGTATAATCCAAATTCAATCATCTCACCTATATTGATAGTATAATTTGAGTTGTATGATCAGTCTGGATCACAAGTTTATTCCAGATCACATGATCAATCATTAACAAAAATCTCTTAATTTTTTTAAAATAAATTGAAATTAAATTAGTAAAAATGTATTTATAAAATATAAACTAAAATTAATTAATCAATTTTATCCGGATTGTACTTAAAATCTGGTTTGAATTAGTTTGTTCATTTGAAATGTATTGAATCTAAAAATCGAATATGACCTTTCCGATTCGGATTACAGATTGATCTGATAAAAGAATTTATTGTAATATTTTATACTTCATGATTAATTTTTATTAGATACAGAATCATCCCATTCCTGTACTACAGCAGTTATCGTAACTTCGAATGAAAGTCAAGATAAAAATACTGTTAATTCTAACAACAATTGTACGAAAGGTAACCGACAAAAATATTTTGAATACCTAATTATTTTCATACTGATCTTTAAATAACTAAGAGTAATAATACTTTTTTTAGAAGAAATTGATGAAGATAAATCATCTAAATTAACAGTTGATGACAATGAAGGTAACTGCGGAGGATCTAACCATGAACAAAGATCAGCTTGTATATCGCCAGCGAGTTCTCAAGGGGGTGTTTATCCGGTATTAATTTTTGTCCATTAAAAATTACCTAAACTAATAGCAGTAAAAGTTTTAAAAAAATACTTTAAAATAAATAATTTCGAACAGGTTGAATTAGTAGAAAATTTTGGTCTGAATGTACACAGGATTGATAAAGACGTTCAACGATGCGATAGAAATTATCCTTATTTCAATTTAGAAAATTTAGACAAATTACGAAATATTATATGCACGTAAGTATATTATTTGAGAATTGAACTTTTTTCGTTTAATTATAATACCATACCAGTAAAAAGGTTGTAAAAGAGAACTTTGAGTTTTTCTAGATGTATTTATACTGAAGTATAAATTTAAAATAACTTTTAATTTGCACTATTGTACAATCTATATAACATTGTATATAAATTTTTTTTTGAAATTAAATCTTAGTTAAACTAATTTATACATCTTATCTACGATTGACGTTACACCTATACTCCCTCTTATTTGTTTGTTCCTAATCCTACCTTCTCTAGTCATTCCACTCATCGATATAAGCATTCTCATCTCTACTACACTCATTCTCTTGACAACGGTCCAACACTCTAAACATACATCATAGCTGGCTTCACTACAGTTTTGTAAAATTTATCTTTCAGTCTCATTGGAATTCTTTTATCGCATAAAACGCCAGACGCTTCTCTCCACTTCAACCATCTGCACTAAATCCTGTGTCTTACATCTTCGTCAATACCACTGCTCTTTTGCACAACTAATCCTAAATGCTGACAACTTTCCACATCTTCCATCACGTCCTCGCCTATTGTCACTGAACTCCTCATTTCACCTACCTCGTGTTCTCCTTTGTCAAACTCGTTCTCTATATTCTCTGTTTTACTCCAACTTATTCTTAAATCCTTTCCTTCAAGAGCTAAACTTCACACCTCATACATTTGATTAATTTTCTCCCTATTTTATCCTATTAACACTATATCGTCAGCAAACAACATGCACCACAGTACCTCTTCTTGTATTTCATATCCTCTCTTCTCATTACCTACATGTTCATTTATATCTCCACCTATCACCACATCCTCATTGCTAGGTATTCCTTGCATCACCTCATTCATGTCTTTTCAAAACACTTCCTTGTCTATTTCATTACATCTTACTTGTGTGCATAGGCACTTATTATATTCAACACTTTTTCTCGAAAATTCATTTTACGACTATAATTCTGTCACTTTTCCAAGCTACTTCTACAACTTTACTTTACATCTCCTTATCCATTATTATCCCTACACCTTTTTTTGTATTAAACTTACCTGAGTATATTATTTTATAACCCTCGCCTTTTTCCCTTGCTTTCTTTCCCTTCCTCTTAGTTTCCTGCATACAACAAATATTAACTATTCTCCTCTTTAATACTTCTACTTATTCTCTACTTCTACCAGTTAATGTTCCAAAATTCCAAATACCTATTCTTACTTTTTACCTATCTTTCTCTCTTATACATAAGTCCAGCCTAGAGTTAAGTGATGATGTCCCTACACCACTGACACTACAAGCGTTGGGTAGACATATACACATGACTGGGTAAACAGCTATCACACCAGTTGTCCGACTGGTATAAACACTATACCTTAAGCCTTCTTCGTTTTTATCTACTTTATTTCCTCTCACATGTTGTCCCCGCGTACATCCGAGATGAGACAATCCGCCTAAGGTTTGTTCAGGACTCCTCATACTTTTTGACAAAAATTTTACGCCAGCTATCGATCTGACGCAACCTCATTAGTCGCATCTTACGAAGTATTCTTATTCCCTATCCACAGAGATAGAGGATAAGGTAGTGTTTGGTAAAATAAGTATAAATGTAAAAAATTGTATATAGCGTATCATGTTTATATATATTGTCTCTACGCCTGGGCATTACTTGATAAGAAAAAAATGTCTGATTCCATACAAATAGAATAAAAAGAGTTTTCAAAATTAACATTATCTATAATACCAAAGTACATTACCAATGTAAGGTTTTGAGCCTGGGTGTACCTTAAACACCCAACATACTCGGGTTTTGTGGCTCTGTGTATCATGCTTAGTACTTGTTACAGATAGCTTTTAGCTTCGATGCGAATTTTACCATGATGTGTTTATTTATTTTTTTTTTTTGTGTCTGTTAATACTTTTTCTTAGCTCTCACTGGACTGATTTTTCTCAAAGATACGTCAAAAAATCACAAATCGTATTTAGTTGAAGATATAACCCTCAAAAATTAAAAAATTTTCCATTGCTCCCCCTAAATAGTGAAAATCCCCCAAAAAATTACGATTTTTAAAATCGCTAAATTTTAACATTATTTTGAATCTTTTTTTTCTAAAAATGTCCATATTTTATTAAAAAATGGACTAATCAAAATAATTCTTTTTTATATTGAAACCTTAGATATTTCCCTTTCATTTGATATAAATTTTTCAATATTCGACCCTTTATCTGCCGACAAGGGGTGATAAAAAATAGCAACTTCTGCACAATAATTTAAGTCTTGAAAATGTTCCGGAAATACTCCGATTTTCAAAAATATGTTAAAATAAAGCTAATGTTATGTACTATAAGTTAAAAAAAAAATTTGTCCTAACAACTTATCTTCTATGTGCAATTGGTTGCCGTAGTTAAAAAAACTTGCAATTTTAGTGTTAAAATTTACGATTTCATATTTTATTTTTTCAACTTTAAATTACTATAACTTTTTGAAAAATGTATGGATCATTACAAATTTTTGTTTCTAAATAAATCATATGTATACTTTCCATGCGACATACTTTTTTTTTTTAAAAGACCATTTTCCTTTATAGGGGGGAGGGGTTAAATTTTTTAAAATATGTATAAAATGTAGAACTTTTTCAACTTAACTTTTGAAAATGTTCCGGAAATACTCCGAGCTTTAAATATATGTCAACTTAAAGCTTACAATAAATTTTATTAGTTCAGAAAAAATAATTTGTCCCGACATCTTTTCTTTTATAGGAAAATAGCCGTCGAATTTAACGAAAAATGTAATTTTTATTATGTAAAAGTCACTGTTTAAAATGAAATATTTTAATAGTTAAAACTGCTATAACTTTTTGCATAATTAACAAATTAAAATAATTCTTTTTTATATTGAAATCTTAGATATTTTTCTTTTATTTGATATATGTTTTGAAAATCTGACTCTTGACCTACCCACAGGAGGTATTCAAAATAACAATTTTTACGCACTAGTTAAACTTTTTCAACTTAATTTTTGAAAATTTTCTGGAAATATTGACACTATTATTTAATCTTAAATTAAAGCTTATGTAATATACTTATGTAATAAAAAAAAATTCGAGATATAGTGAAAATGTTTATCATATTTAAAAATATGCTTTTTTTGTATTAAATTCTTGGTATTGTATTTTAATTTATTTTAAACTACCTTATAAGGGGTGCACTGATTTTCATGAATATTATATAAATGTAATTGGCATAGAATATAATGTTAAACTTTCTACAATTTTTTTTTTCTTTAAAGTCAAAAAAAGTAATTTTAACATTTGAATCAACATAAATTGCTAATTTTATCAAACGACGAATGCGACAAACGTTAGACGATTCAGGAAAAATCATTGCCTGAAGCAATGATTTTTTTTCAATTTTTCCTTAATTCTTTTAAAGTTAGAATTTCACTTATAAATAGTCCACCAATTTCTTAAAATTAAACACTATCTACAGATGTGCATCGAAGCATTTCTTATGATAGTGATTTTAATCACTGTCAGATATCATCTATATTAGTACCAACTATGCCACGCTCACATTGGACCGTGACTCCACTGTGCCGCCATTTTTATTACAATAATAATTTATTTTCTCGAAATAATTCAAAAGTATTCAAGCCCAGATTAAGACTTGTTAAATTACAGAATGGAAGTTTTAGAAGAGATCCTACAAAAAACATTATCGACCAAATAATAAAATGGGTGAACAAATAAAAGACAAAAATTGTTTGTTTTCCATTAATTTGACTTGTAAAATTTGAATTATACCCCTTCATGTGCATATATCCCAGCTAACTGCCTCTCTAACAAATAATTTGGATTAAGATCGTAGAGTAATATATAATGAATCATTAATCAAACATATTAACTACTTTATGTCACAGATATGTTTGGGATCATTTGGATATGGGTTATATGCAAGGAATGTGTGATTTAGTAGCACCATTGCTTGTTATTTTAGACGATGAAACTTTATCATACTCGTGTTTCTGTTTACTGATGGAAAGAATGTCTGCAAATTTCCCACATAGCGGTGGTGCGATGGATACACATTTTGCTAATATGAGGTATGTTTTTTTAATTAACTACATTTAAAAAATATTTTCTTTTGATTTTCATATATTTTTATTCTATTTATTACTTTAAATAATTTTTTTTGTTTGCACGTTTTCTGCTATCTTTTATCTAGACATTCTTGATTTTTTTCTTATTTAATTTATATACTATCGTAACTCAAAAATTAATAAAAGAAAAAAAGAAAAAGTTATATTGTGAGTTACTTTTAATTCGGGGTGTGATTCGAGGGTTATGAAATAACATAAATCTAGACTCTTATTGATTATTAAAATCTTACCTGATAATTTTCCTGGTTCTTATAATATCTTAAATAATAATATTAATCAATAATTGAAAATAAAAATAACACAAATCAATTTAGTTCGCAACTTTAACACGTAAGAACTTCGACAATTATGATCACAATATCCGCGTAACGATATCTAGAGCACGAGATGAACAGGGAGAATAAGGGTTTGCTCTGCCTTTTTATAATATTTTTTTATCCCCGAAAATCATCTTTGTCTAATTCTTACAGTATAACTGTTTATTTATAAGTAAGCATAAAATACAGAAATTATTACAGATGAATGGAGTATATAAATCATTTTAATATTTTATATATAACATCAATATTGTTTTTTTACAAATAAGATTAGTTAATACTAATCTATGCATTTAATTATTAAAATTAGAATAATAAAGATGACAAAAATAATTTATAGATTTCTTTTCGGAAGGAACAATTTTTATATGTGACTATTAATCAATTTATATAGAATTATGTGTATTATATTATAACTAATAAATATGTATTTGTTGAATATTTCTCTTAAATGTTTATTTAAATTATTTTTGTTTGAAAAGGATTATGACCTTCTATGAATACAAATATAATTAAATAAATTAATGTATCTTTTTTACAAAAACTTTACTATATATGTATAAAATAGAAATATATGAATTTCATATATTTTTAAATACTTTTTACGTTTTACTTGAAAATACCTTAATCACAAAAATGAGATAGTATTGAAGTATTCGTTCGCTGTTCGTTTAAATTTAATGCCTTGTTTTTTTCGTTGAGCATCATAAGCTTATTTGATCGAGTTGATTATCGATATTGGATCATTTCTTTTATACAAGCTATTAAATGAAAAGTTCAATGTTTTAAAAAATTATTCTTGCCTAAGAATAAGTAAATAAGTTTTATAATACTTCAAATTTTTTTCACATAGATCACTAGTACAAATACTTGACTCGGAAATGTTCGAATTAATGCATGAAAACGGCGATTTCACACATTTTTATTTTTGTTACCGTTGGTTCTTATTAGATTTTAAGAGAGGTAAGTAAGATGTTCATATATAATAAAAAATCGAAATATATATATTTTAATATGTAATCATGTTTTTAAAGAACTATTATATGATGATGTCTTTACTGTATGGGAAACAATTTGGGCAGCAAAAGAAATGTCATCTTCTCAATTTGTCCTGTTTTTTGCACTTGCACTTGTTGAAACATATAGAGATATTATTTTAGCAAACCATATGGATTTTACCGATATTATAAAGTTTTTTAATGGTAGGCTATCATATTTATTATGTCTATTTATATTAGTATAATTAAAAAAATATATTAATAATCATGAATTTTTAATATTTTTAGAAATGGCTGAACATCACGATGCTAAATCAGTACTAGCATTAGCTCGTAATTTAGTATTACAACTACAAACGTTAATTGAAAATAAATAGTTTGATCTGATTGAAACATCTAATTGATAGAATGTAAAATATTTTAAATTAATTTTTAATACCCAACTAATTAATTTAATAGTCACGTTAATATTAAGTATACGTTTTGGACTTTTACCTTTGAAATATTTTCAGTATATAATATGATTGGCAAGAATCGGAGGTAATAAGAAAAATTGAGTTCCTTCAAATTAATTGTGTTTTATAAAAATTAACACAACTTATGCAGTAAACTTCTTCAACATTCATCCTAGATAGTAGCTTGTGTAAATTTTGTCTACAATCTCATAAATAATAACATTTATTTATTTTAAACTAACAATGAGTTTACTTTTAAAAATTTGGCGTTCTATTAGATTATTGTTATTATCAATAAATAATTATAATACTCAGTTCCATACCTGGTATTACTAAATAACTAATAATTAACAAATTTAGATCTTAAAAAAACTTATTTCAAAATATTTATACCAATAATTCAATTCCGTCCCTTAGACTTATGGCAAAATTTAAATTTAAATAAAATAATGCATTATTTTATTTTAGTTATAAGGTTAACTGTTTTAAATAAAACAATCAAAACTTATTTAAAATTTCAACAAAAATACGATAGAGTAATATGCTTATGGTTTATTTATTAAAAAAAAAAATTATTATAATTTTTTATGTAAAATATTTTAAAGTTATTATTATTGTCAAATATGTCTATTTTTTTGTTTAAATTTATTATAAAATTATAAATTTTTATCATAATAAATTTTAAATTATATTTTAATTAAATTATTTTAAACGTATAAGTACATATAAAATAAAAATGTTGTACTCTAAATCAAATCAAGAGTTAAGCGAGATTTCTTTCTGCAAAACTATCATTTGTAGTGAAAAGTTTTCTTAGGTAAATAATGTTTCGTATTTTATTCTAAATATTTTTGTTTATAATTTGTTTGTTAAATATAGTGCAATACTATAAATATTTATAAATATTACTAACATTTCATTCTATCATAACAATTAGTTGTAAAGTTTATATAAAACCATTAAACGATTTATAAGATAAAATAAATTTTAAATTCCGTTACCAATTTTATATATTTTATATTAATTACATTTATTTAAAAACCGTGATAACTAAAAATTATTATTTTAGTGAGTAATTAGAAAAATATTGAATTATTGTTATATTTGTGTTTAACGAAAGTTTATTCTATATATTTATTAAATATTCATAACTACTTTGACACAGGCGTGTATAACCTTAATACCCACGTTAAAATAAATAAAAATTTTTCCTAATTTTCATGATTTCAATAAATTTAAAGGTATTTCAAAGATAAGAACTGATTCCAAAATATCTATTAAAAATGTTATATTGATATTTTTTCTTAATAACTATCAAAACTAAATGTTGTATATTGTTATTTTTTATTTTTTACTGTTTTCTCAGTTTAAAATAATACATTTATTTAATTTAAATTTACATATTTTTTAAATATATTTTTATATTTAATATGTACTTGTGTATAAATTCAATGTATCAAAATTATATAATTAAAAACTATGCATAAGATATTATAAATTCTAAAATTTTGTTATTTATAACTCCATTTTGTTATCTTAGTACTTACATAAAAAAGTACATATTTAATAATCAAACAATTCATTTAATTTAACAAAAACATTTAGCATTTGTAGAGTAAAATTAATTATTTAAATTATTTAAACTGCTGTATCACTTAAAAACTTTCAATGTTTGTATATCCCATTAATCAAACATATTTTTGTAAAACCATAAAAAATATTTGAGTACCTGATTCTTTTAATAATTCTGTGTTAATTTATCATTAAACTATTAAATAGTCTTAATTATTGTGAATTAATTTGCTTAATATATTGAGATTCATATTTGACTGTATTTTAATGATACATTTTATTAATTATCTATGTTATAACACATTGCAAAAGTTAATTAATCATATAAATGTAAATATAATATTAAAATAATAGGCGTTTGATAAAAATTTATAGTTTTAGTACTTCTATAATAGTTTTAAGCCCTTCAAAATGTATATATTTATGAGCGTATACAGATACTTAAAGTATAACTTATAATTAATTTAGTACGTAGAACCAATGATCTGTTACTAAAGAAAACATTTTTTCGTGGTATTATAATTAATCTAGTTTTGACTAATATAACTACTCTAAATTTGAAAATAAAAATTACATTTTTAAAATACTTATTTTTAATTATTTATTCCATCACAGATATTATAATTGAAATTAACTATGAGCGCTATTATTATCGATTTTATTTTTATTTTCTGTGATCCCTATTAATTTAAACAATATCATATTATTATCTACTGAAGTCATACATATTCAGTTATTTATTTTAATGATTTTTTTATATACGGAAGTGTTTATTTATCATGAACCACTTAATTAATTGAAAAACAAAGATAATATTAATAATTTTTGTACTATTTTCTTTTAGTTCAATGTTTTTATCAACATATCAATCATAAATTAAGTTTTATGGTTTTCCTTTATACCTTATAAAGGTGTTAGCTTTATTCTTCAAATGACTACATACATAATTAACTAATTTAGTTAATAGATAATGATCTAATTAAGAAAATGAATAGTCGATAATATTTTTTTGACTAGTATTTTAGAAGTTATTAACATTTTTATACTTCGATGGGAGAAAAAGTATAGCCGGGAAATTATAAAAAATACAGTACCCTCGTCTAGCTACTGTTTTCACTTTAAAAGTTGACATCCCTATATGGTATAAGAGATAAACATAAAAATACTTATTGATGGATAAATTGAGAAAATCATGTATCTAAAAGAAATCAACTAATAAGTAGTTTGTTGTAAATGAATATATTATTGGTGCAATTCTATTTTTGTATAAGTTATATGTATTAATTTTTATATAACTGCTATTGTATATATTCTATATAACGTTAATTCAATTATTTGTTAGATTTAGTCATACTCATCTAATTGATACATCTTCAGATAATCTTTATATAAGTCAATCTTATATATCATGTTTCAAAAAAGAAAAAAATAATATATATATATATAAATATGTTAAAAATTAAAATTTATTTATCTATTTATGTAATTTATTCTATACAAATTATATAAAATATTATCTTTATGAATAAAATAAATAAATGTTAATAAAAATCAACATATCTATTTATATAGAGTGTTCAGAAAATAAGGAAACGGTATCTATGGTATTCTCATTGTTTTTAACAATCGACTTATTTCTTTACTTACTGAACTCTCTGTATAATTTATATACTGTGTTAGAAACAGTAGTAAAACAGGGTATTTTTAGGGACGTTAGAACTGATAAACTGCTCTTATTTCTTAATAATCCGTGTAAATTAAATATTTTTATCTTCGTAAAATAATAATCATATGAAAAAATAAGATCATTAATAAAAAATTCCAAGTATGAAATAGTCCAAAAGTGGGTATCAAAGTTCTCCCTGCTATATGTCCTTAAGAATATATCAATGAGGGTAGATCTATTTCTACAGAATGATTTATTTATCGTTACCACTAGATTTATTCTAATATAATAATCATTTAAAAAAATGTTAGTTCTGTATAGTATCGTGATACTAAACTGAATAAAAATTGTTTAAATAAATGTATTTATCTCTTGATTTATGTGTGGTTTAACATTTTTAAGGTCTAAGTATCCCTTGAGAAGCTAACAACTATTTTTTTTTAATTTACTACGTACATATTTGATTAGTTTAAATATTAAGAAATGATTCAACTAAGAAAATGACTTGTTTAAAATAACTTTTGAATTCATATTTAGAGATTTATGAATATTTTTATACCGGGGTAATGAATGAGTGCAGCAGAGTTATGCATAATAACAAAATCTGCAATTCACCTACAGTATATATTTAAATATGGTTATATTTTCCGAAATACTGGTTCAAAAATTGTTATCGACAATCATTTTTTTATGCTACTGGTGGTGATATCAGAATAAATTAAATATACGATTAATTTTTAATATATATTTTCTTCTATGAGCTCATTTTATGTAAATAATGATATTACTTGAGATCATTCAAAGTATAAATTGTATAAAATCCTGTCATTGTTTCCATTTCTAAATGTATAGTGTATATATAGAAAATTACAATCTATTAATTTTACAATGATTTAAAAAGACTTGAAGTTTAAACATTTTATTAAGCAATTAAGTTATAAAATTAACAATTGTATACAAATTTAAAATTATCTCATTAATGTATGATCATATATAATACTTAAAAAATTTTAAACTACTCGACTAACTTCGAAAAATCGTTTAATATAATAGATTTGACCCACTGTCATTGATAACAAAAAAAATGCTTGAAGAAAAGCCCAAATTACAAGTCGGGTATTCGTAGATTCGTTTATACTTCTATGCATTTTATCTCTTATATTCAAATACTGCTGTTCGTATTTTGCTCTAGTCAATCCACCCCGTAACATTCTCAACATAGATGCAATTTTCTTTTCCTCTTCACCAATAGTAGTTAAAATTGGATGTTTATCTAATGAATTAATAAAATATAAAATAAAAGTTAAGTATAGTCAGGATCCAACATAATGAAGTTGATGCTTTTTTAAATTCATAAAAGTGAAGGGGTTTTTTATATTTCTGGTGCTGATAAATCCAACTAAATTAAAATCGGATTCTTTTGTCGAATTCATCATTAAAATCATTGAAAGCTGAGAATTTTCACAAATATACATAAAAAAAACACACATCATAAAGTCAATACGTTATCAGCTTAATATATTACATTGATAATAACTAAGATAAGTATTTAACCTTTTTCTTTACTATTGAAAACTCTGTATGTTTACATTCATGGTTGGTTCTAAACCCTATATTTTTAAGTGTATATAAAAATATATTATTTGAGTATCATGCAGGGTACTCGGAAATCGTAGTAAACTCAATATATTTTATATAAGTATAGGATGTTAGAAAATTATAAGCCCATTATATTTTTAAATTCAGGGTATTTTATTAATAAAAACTCTATTTTGTACTCAATGATTTTTGATAAGAAGTCAATCGATACAAGTCTAAATAAGAATGTAAAATAAACTTATAAGATCACATTGCAGTAAAATTCTGCTTTGTGAAACAAATAATACCTTTTTTTTCAGTGTCAACGTCTTCATTTTCTGGTTCAACAACTTCCATATTGAATAGTAAAACTTTGGATGTTTTAGTAGAAAATATATTACTAAAACAATATTTGTACGATCCTGTTTTCGCAGTATTTATAGAAAACTTTCCACTCGACTCACCCGACTGATCGTGAATCATTTTTCCATCTGGATCCACTACTGTAACATCAATATCTAAGAATCCTCCTTCAGAAACTTCATACGTCAAAGCTTAAAATAAAGTATATAGTTAATGTTCTTGCAAACATAAAAACTATTTAAATGCAATAATTATAACTAATAGAAATAATACGGGGGGCAATGAAACGAACGATTTTAAAATAACTAAAAAAATGTATAATAATTATTAACAAATTATTTAATTCTATTTTAAAGTATATGAAAAACATAAAATGCGATACAAATTTTTTTTAATATTTTAAAAACAAGATAAATTAAAAAATATCAGTAACAAGAAAAATATTTTATAAAAAAAAAATTATGTTATAGTAAAATCTGATTCTCTTTTCTAAGATATGATTAACTTTCAGATTATACACTTGCAGAGAGATCTCAAATAGATATAATTTAGTAATAATAAATGTATTAATCAAAAAGCATAACTTTTAACCAAAAAATATATTACATTCCCTAATTGAAAAATATAATAATACAATAAATTTAGTTAGGTTTATAATTAATAATTTATTAACTGGCCTTATATAAATAATCTAGTATAATTATCGTATTTGGCATAAAATATTTAACTTTTTTTTTTAAGAATTAGCGTTTTCAAAGAATAAAATAAAAGTAACTAAGTAAAAATAAACAAAATCAGTTATGACGAATTTTTAAGACTTTTACTGTATGTAGAGTTTTTGTGGACTGTTTATTAAGGAAACAACTTTGAAGTTATTATTTTTGAATTTCTTGTAAAATTTCCTTTACTTAAGTTTTACTTGCACAGTTTTAAGTTAAGCAAAAAGAAAGTTATGAAACATAGATCAATTATTTCTTTAAAATTTGCCTCTTCCACTCAACTTAATAGGTCCGGAGGCACGAGTTAACCTTAACGGAACGGTACCAAATTTTGCACAGCTAATTTTTTTGAGCATTAAAAAAAAATTAAGGGTTAGCGTAAAAAAAAGACATTTAATATTAGAGAGCCACCCTAATAATTAGATACTACCTTATCGAGATAACCCAAAGTTACCACGAGTTTGTTTGATAAATACCTTAAATTAGTTACTCAAAATTAGAATTGAAATTAATGTTTTGACTTACCAGTGGTGCCAATCTTAAATTTTACACGTATTGACGGATAATGAAAATTAAATTGAGATCCCACCACAATTTTTTTTTCTTATTTTTGTTCATTACTTTCACTTAATCGACTTTTTCATAAAATTATAGACATTATACAGAGTGTTCAGTAAGTCAGGAAACGGGTTTCTATTGTTCTCATTGTTACTAAACACCCTGTATAACTCCTAAAGACAATGACTTGTAATCACAATACCTAAGTGAAAGAATCGACGCCATTGTGGGTTACTGAATTGTGCTATGTTAATTTATAGATTTACATAAATTGAATAATTATTAATTTTTTGAAATTCCTACTGTACTAATGTTCAATAAGTAAGATAAAGGATATTAATTACTCCCATTGTTAGTAAAAATTAAATTGTTACCTTACCTTTTGAATACTCTATATAATGTCTTAAATTATTAATTTAATCAATTTAATTAATGATTTAATATTTTTAAAATATGAGCATAATTTTTACTTTCATACTATCGTGACAGGTAAAAAAATCAAATTTCAAGACCTAATTTTACATGCAATCCGGTGCGAATACAAGGGGATTTAAGAACAATCAACCCCTCCATCAAAAAATAAAATTAATATTATCTTATAAAAAAAGTTTCTTAAAAAAACTACACTTTACGTTAATAGAAACAATGTAAACACTCAACATTTTTTCTGTATCCACGCCTGAATAACATAACAGCACATAAACTATCATTTTTTGTTATATTGTTCCAACAGCACACGTTTTTTTGAACTTCTTTAAACTATTTACAATAATAATACCTATACATTTATTCTTAATAACGTACAGTTTAATCATTTATTATTCAACATTTTTTATAATGGCAAAACACTGTTTGACAATACATCGTGTTTAAAGTATACTAAAGCATAGCTTTAAGTAGTTGTAAATGAAGTTATTGTAATATTTTAAAAATACAAAAATCTGTTCTATGTATTATTTTATCATAATATATAAAAGCTATTATTTCAAGTAAAACAATAATACTTTTATATTTTCGTATACAATTTTTGTACATACTAAGCATTTATTGTTTAAGCAGTTCTATTACTTATAGTTTGTAATATTGTGGACTTACTCATTACACTTCCTAATGAAACCTTTTCAAAAAAACATTCTTCATGTTGAGCATCAACTGTTAAGTAATAACTAAGTCCTTGTCGAAAGACAAAAAATAGAAAAAACAAATTCTGAGTACAAAATGACAAGTGCATTATGTAAAAAATATTAGTAAATTAATCAAGTGACAACACTATGTCAAGCTACTTCGTAAGAAATTGAGACTCAAATTGACTTATAATTTTTTAAGTTAATTCATATTTTTTTCAATTTATAATAACTTTAATTTTATAGAATGTAACATCGTAAAACTTTTTTAGTTTATATGAGTATCTTTAAAGTACTCTCGACATTGTACAGTTGTTTTTTTATTGTAAATAATGACTTGTGTAAACGTTGCGTTTGACACGTCATTGAAGCCTATTCGAAATTCCATTGGTACATTTTGGTATTATTTGCTAATAGTTAAAAAACTTAGGAAAAGAAATATCTGATTTTCATCATTGACATTTAATACTATAAAAATTAATTGTTCAATTTTAACAAAAGGATTCAAGAAGCCTCAACAACTTTCATTGCAAGGACTAATAATGGAAGGCTCGAGGAATGAATGGAAGGGTTTTGAGTAAAAAAAAAGATCATCAAAATAATAATTTAAAAATCATAACACAGAATGTGGAGGTGAAAAATTCCTTATTACTTTACTTTTTAGAAATCTCACTTGGACCTTCTTATAACCAACTCCTAAATGCGACTGCATGATTCTGCTAATTAATTTTCCAAATATCCATGGTATCCATTAAATGAAACCATTAAAAATTTAAAAATTAATTCATAAAAAAGCGACAATAATATATTATAATATTTTAATCCTCCAACAAAAAAAATAAAGAACAATCAAGATTTTAAGTAGTGGAGATAAGATATACTAGAGTCCAGCATTGTTTGAAGTCTGTTAGCTGTCGCGTGTTTCAATGTGTACGTGCTTGATTATATACTAATTTATATAAAGAAGAATTGTATAAATTACGATTTTTAACTTATGTGGCGGTTTACTTAATAGAAAACGTTTAACTCTTTTTAACTTTGAGTAATTGCTTCAATTTTAGATTGATATAGTACTAAAAGACATAGGTTTTTTGGAACATTATCTAAATTAAAAAAAATTGTTTGATGTGATATACTGCACGTAATAAAATAAACTCCTATACTTAGATTAACTATTGGAATTTAAAAAAAAATAATAATAAATATTTAAAATTGTTAGACTCATGTAATTTTTAAGTTATTTTAATATGTAAAATAACCAAAATCGACTGTTTTCAATGATTAAAATGTTTAGGGATATTTTAGCTTCGATGCGTAGCGGAGAAGGTATTAATTTTACTATGATGTGTTTTTTTTTTTTTTTATGTCTGTTGCCACTTTTTCTCAGCTCTCACTGGACCGATTTCTTTGAAAAATACGTCAAAAGATCACAAATCGTATCTAGTTGAAGACATTACCCTTAAAAATTGAAAAAAATTCCCTCGTTCCCCGCAAATGGGGGAAATATCCAAAAAAATTACAAATTTAAAAATCGCTAATTTTCGAAATTTTTTCACTTTTTTTTCTTAAAACTTCCATAACTTTTTGAAAAATCAACAAATCAACATAATTTTTTTTTATACTAAAACCTTAGATATTTACCTTTCATTTGATATCATTTTTTTGAAAATCTATCACTTAACCTGCTCATTGGGGGGGATTTAAAATGGCAACTTTTTTACAAAAATTAATTTTTTCAACTTAATTTTTGAAAATGTTCCGGAAAGACTGCGTCCTTTAAACATATATCAAATTAAAGCTTATTTTATGTACTACAAAATGAAAAAAAAAAATTTGTCCCGACGACCTATCTTTTATACGCAAATGGCTGCCGTATTCAAAAAAACACTATTTTTGTGTTAAAATTTTCGATTTTCGATTTTTAATTTTCAACTTAAAAATGCTATAACTTTTTGAAAAATGTATATATCAGCACAATTTTTGTTTTCTAAATACATTATAAGTACATCTTTCATTTGACATACTTTTTATTAAAATTGGACAATTTCCCCTTATATAGGACGCGTTCAAATGTTGAAATATTGTAAAAAATATAGAACTTTTTCAACTTAACTTTTGAAAGTGTTCCGGAAATACTGCGTCCTTTAAACATATATAAAATTAAAGCTTATTATATGTACTATAAAATAAAAAAAAAAAATTTGTCCCGACGATCTATCTTCTATGTGCAAATGGCTGTCGAAAATTAAAAAAAAATGTAATGTTTGCGATAAATATTACCTTTTATCGGAATGTTTTTTGTGCTTAAAACTGTCATAACTTTTTCAAAAATTAACAAATAAAAATAATATTTTCTTGTATTGAAACCTTAGATATTTCCCTTTCATTTGATATAATTTTTTTTGAAAATCTAACACTTATTCTGTTCACTGGGGGGATTTAAAATAGTAACTTTTTTACAAAAATGAACTTTTTCAACTTAATTTTTGAAAATGTTCCGGAAATACTGCGTCCTTCAAACATATATAAAATTAAAGCTTATTTTATGTACTACAAAATGAAAAAAAAAAATTTGTCCCGACGACCTATCTTTTATACGCAAATGGCTGCCGTATTCAAAAATATGCTATTTTTGTATTCAAATTATGGGTTTTGTATTTTATTTTAATAGAAGTTGATGTTAATTTTGCAATTATCCATCAATTTTTTAAAATTAAACACTATCTACAGATTTGCATCGAAGCGTTTCTTATGATAGTGATTTTAATCACTGTCAGATTAAATCTATCTGGACCCAACTATGCAATGTCTCCACTATGCCGCGACCCCACTGTGCTACCGTTTTTTTTTTATTATAGAATGAAGGGAAACTTTTAAAATTAAACATTTATAACACTACAGCTTTATTTGTAGTATTTTAAGTTATCCTTGAGTAATATTAGTCCAGTAAAAGAATTCTGTATTATCAGACACAAAAAAAAACATAGCCAAGTAAAACCAATAGTCTTTTGCTACACATTAACATTCAAAGATGTATAGCAAATTTTCATCAATAATGGCAATTGCGTCAGTACTTCCTTTAGCATAATTATGAAATATAATATCACTAAAGAACAAAAGTGATACTATATATTACTATTTTTACATAAACACTTCATAGATAAAAATAAAAAGGCAGATAGTTATAAATTTAATATAATATATTTTATCTTATAAAAACAAATTAACATTAATTTTTAATTTTTATCAAAAGTGATATTTATAATATGATACAAAAAACTTACACAACTCTCCTAACTTCAAAAAATCGTTTTAAATAATATACTTGTCCTATTGTCATTGAGAGTAACACAAATGATTCAAAAAATGACCACATGACTACTCGTTTATTAGTTGATTCATTAATAGCTCGGTGATTTTTATCTCTAACATTCATATACTCTTGCTCATGTTTAACACTTGTTAAAGCAGCTCCTAAGTTTCTCAACATAGTCTCTAATTTTTTATGTTCACCATCTTCTTCACCAGCTATACAAAAAGTAGTTTAATTAAACAATAATAAAGTATTTAACTCAAAAGTGCTAATAATACTAATAAAGCCTAGAATTACATATACTTTAAATTTTGTTTGAGCTACTTAGAAGGCACTTGGGAACCTTGTGCTACTTTGTCATAGAATTATATAGGGTGTAGAAATATTTTTTATTTTAGGGGAATTAACCCCTATTTTCCCAAAAATATAATCCTGGTAACAACACATTACAAAGTTTTCAAGTCAATTAAAATAAATTTGTAAAATTTGTTTTACGGTGTGTTTAGAGTAACATACCAAAATCGTTTAAATGCATATAATCTTGGTACTACTTATAAATATTATTTATACAACAATTAGTTATTTCTGAATTGGGAATAAGGAAATTAAGTAAAAAAATTAATTAAAAAAACATTATAAGTTAGTAGTTCTGGATTTCTGATGAAATTCAAATTATATCATTGCATTACATTGTTATTAAACAGGAAATTGTCCAATACATGCATAGCATTTAGAGAAAGTTTAGAGTATTAAATTATCCACTATAAAGTTTACTTTGTAATAAGGATATATATATATATTAAATAATGATGTAAATATATAATCTAGACCAATTACTTAATTTAATTTAATTTATTTAGTACCATAAAATTTTTGTTATGCTAGTTAACACTGGTAAAATTATGATGAGTTAGAAATTTTTTTACTTTCCAAGTAATTGGTGTACATAAAAATGAACCTAAACAATAATTTAAAGGAATGATATTTAATAAATATTAAGTTTTTAAATACAGTTAACTTTACTAAAATTCAGAAATTATGAAATATTAAGCTGTACCATTTAATTTAATTATTATTAATTAAAATTTTCATTCTTATAGAATGGTAGAAATTTTGAAGATAAAGATTTATTAAAATAATAAAAGATATAGGATTGAAGTTAAAATCTGTTGCTGAGTACCAAAACATGTTAAATGCAAAAATATGATTTTTAGGTTTTACATATTATTTGTTATAAAAGCACATTTTTTTGTATTTAATATACCTATAACTTCAATATAAAATAAGCTCTTAAAAAAGATGTGTACTAATATTGCCATACATTACATGGTAGCTAAAATGTTTTAATTATCTTTTCTGAAAAAATGAGCTTTCCACGCATCATATTTGAGCTTTCAAAATTCTAAAATATAAAAAGTTATTATACATACGTTTACTCTCATTTTCAAGTTCTTTTTGTGGTTCAGTTATTTCCATGTTAAACAAAACAACTTTTGGTGTCATTGTTGACATTTGATTACTAAAACAATAGGTATATGCCCCTTTTTTCGCAGCAGCAAATGCAAATTTACCACTTGATTCTCTTAATCCTTCATAAATTATTTCATTATCTGGATCCAATATTTTTACATCAATATCTAAGAAGCCTCCTTCTGATATCTCATACATTAAACCTAAAAATTAAATAAAAAATTATTCTTATGAGTACTCAAAATTATTTAGTTACAAACGTTTTCACCTAATTTGGTTCCAATTTCCACTTTGTCAAAAAAACATTCTTCAGCATGAGCATCGACTGTCAAAAAATAGCAAAATCCTTGACGAAAAATACTCAAAAATAAAAGCAATATTAATAAGTTAAAAGACGAAAGCATTTTAATAAATTGAATAATAACAATTTATAACGAACTTTACAAACAAAATTCCAATAATCAATGTTTCGAAAATTTAAAATTTCAGCTTGAAAAACATAATAAAATAAACTAAATCTACTTCACAATATTATTAAATGTTGTTAAAAGGAAGCCGCTAAGTCAGTCTTATTTTTCTGACTTATCAATACTTAACATTTCTACACTCTCTAATATTCAGCAGACACGTCACCGTAACTGATAATAACCAATAACTACCAATAAAATTATTATTGAACAATTTCAATGTTCGCGCTCTAGTGGATAATTAAAATGTTATTAAAATAGAAAATGTTTGCCAAACGAACAACATTTAAACATAATAAATACATATAATAAATAATAATTTATAAAAATTATATTATATTTATAGAACTTTCCTATTAAATTATTTATTTCGCAGTTTTATAAAAATGATAGTATTTAGCTCTCACAATGTAATAATGTCAAATACAATCATAAAGTTTCTGCTTAATGAAGCTGTGATCATCTAAATGTATTAAGTTATATTTACAAATTATCAAAATAATAACTAAATACCATTTAATTTTAAATAATGTGAATAAAAAAAAAAGAGTATACCTGAAACATTTTTTTTTTTACTTTATGTTTTATTAAATTTTTAAATTAAAATATATCTTTAAACATTTTACGAAATACTTTACTATTATTTATATATATATATATATGTTGTATACAGAGTGAGTCACGAAGATTTAACAAATTCAATATACATTCATTATAAGTAATGAATGTGTAAAGTAGTGATCTAAAAAATTACATCAGTTTTATTCTCGTTGAATCTTTTAAGATTCATTCCAAAACCCTATCGAACATAAAATCAGTCGTATAAACTCAAAATATCGTTTTATTTAATCACTCACAGAATTACAGTATTCAATATGAAATATTTAGTTATCTTGCTAATTTTTAATTTTTAAAAGATATCATTTATTCATAACTCTCTTAGTTGCATTTGCCTTATTCTACCATGATCACGCTAATTGACTATGCCGATTAGATTATCTTGGGCGTGGTTAAAAAGTAACCATAATAATAATGTGAACATTAAGCCAGTAATCCACAATTCAGTGACTATGCTCTGTCTCTTATATATTTATTTCAAATAAGATATTTACATGATTTTATATTTATCTAGTCTAATTATAATAACTAATATTAAAAATCATCCTGAATCATAAAACAGTGATTAACAGCAATAACTATAAAATATCTATTACTCTTTTATACAGGATATATTTAATATTGTTATAAAATAAAAAGTGAGATTTTTTCATTATTTTATAAAGGTTCTTGATATGGCTGACGTAACTGAAAACGTATGTGCTGAGGTGGATGAACAATACATTCAAGATATTTTATTAAACGACTATGGTTTCATAGACGGACAAATTCGTAAATTAGATGGTTATGACGACAAAAATTTTCATATAACAGTTAGTATCTTTACTTTTTATAAATTATTTTTTTTTTTTCAAATAATTTACATCATTTGAAAATTACTATATAACTGATAATAATATAATACTAATAATAACAATTATAATATTATTCTTAATTATTATGAAGTTTTCTTAAAAAGTAGTATTTTAATGTTAAGTAAAAGTAAAATAAGTTTATTACGGTTTTAAAATTAAAAATATTAAACAATATAATTGTTTTTAATAAATAATATTAATACATTAAAATCGTTTTTTAGAAATATTTCATTTGAATAACAAGATTTTGATAAGTTTCTTTCTCTATATCGTTATCATTCTTTTAATTTCTACCTAGTGTGAACTCTTTGGTTTCAGTAAATTTAAGTTAGACCACAGAATAGATTAAACCAGAATGGACACTGATAAAAAAATTACATGTATTCTTATGGGAGTACGGTAATTTTGAGCTTATGTCGCTCAGTGTTACCATAAAAACAATAAAATAAATAATTGTATGCATATAATTCATTGTACTGTACAATAATTGTACATCGGCGGTTGATTTGAACTCTAAATGTATTATTGACATGCTAATTATTTTAGAAAATTTGCATAGTAAATTTTTTGGATTTATTTTATTATTATTTCTAAACATATAACACCATTTTAAAACTTTCAATTAATGTTTTCATTATGTGTAATTAGTTTGTTTAATATATTTTTTATTTTATGTATATTTAATAAAGACTTATTTAGGAAAAAAAAATTATTCAATATCCACATAATATTAAATTTATTTAAAACATATATTACAATAATTTACAAATATCATATACATAAATAAATAATTTATAGATGAGTTAAAATAGACAATTTCCTATTTTAATTTTTTTTTCAGACATTAAATTTTTATTTAAAAATTTTATAGCTGTAAATATTCTAAATCTTGTAAACAAATTAATTAAATACAATTTATCAAAACATTTACAAGGGTGGTTAAAAGGTACATTACAAAAATAATTTTTTAATTCGGCTCCAACTCCATCTACAATAGCAAGTGTGGAAAAGTTATTAATAAAAATATTTTCTAATTCATTAATACCAATATTTACCATATATTTTTCATATTTACCAATAAACCATGTTTATAAACATTGTGTTTACAAACAAACCATTAATAATGGTGTTGAACAATGTGACCGTATATAAAGAAAAAAGGGAATACATTTTTATTTCTTAAGTGGCAACACTGAGCGACATAAGCTTGTTATCAGCAAAAACTAAGAGTGTCACTTCTGGTTTAATCTATTCTGTGGTGGCAACTTATTATCAATTTTGATAACTGTTATTGTTACCATAGCTACATGAAAAATTATTCTGTATTGTTACTTTCAAAATAACAGTTTCTGTTATTTTCTCAAAAAAATGTTATCTTTGTATAAAATTCTTGATAACGATGAATAACTGTTTTAAATGTTAAAAGACTGCTGAAATAAATATTTTTACTGATAAGTAAAACCCGTTCTATATGCTCTAAATAAACAAAAAAACGCTACAATTATCAGTTAATTAATTTTTATAATATTAAAAATTGATGTAGTTTTTTATTCTAAATAATTTACAGCCAAAATATTAATTGAAATATTCTAATTTCCATAATCTTATTTTATGAATAAATATGAATTAATACCAATTTATTTTTTCAAAACTAACGATAATTTTGTCTAAATTGTCCCTATAGATTTTTAAATCACTGATTATACAGAGTGTATTATATTGTACTTAACTAATTACTATGTGTAGTGTATCTACTGTATTACGCTCCATTTTACTCTAGTATTTAAAAAATCAAAAACAAGTTTTGTCTTTGGATAAAAAAAAATCGAAAGTGCGGTTTTTAAGTTAATGTAATTTTTGGCTATAGGTGAGCTGTATGCACAACGTGGAAGAATTTTCATCTATGAGTCATGGTAAAAATAAAGTGTCGCTCCAAACTATCCCTCTCTTTACCTGTTCGAAATCTTTAAAATCTAATATTTCAAAAACCGCTTGTTCAATTTTAGCTTCGATGCGAAGCTGAGAAGATATTGGTTTTACTATGATGTGTTTTTTTTTTTTTTTTTTTTTTTTTTTTTTTTTTTTTCTCC
>NW_026099572.1:35989487-36013958 GCF_025091365.1 Daktulosphaira vitifoliae | reverse complement strand
GTAACTTTTTCAAAAATGAACATATCAATATAATTTTTTTTTATATAGATGCTTTATGTCTTTACCTATCATTTGGTATATTTTTTTTGTAAATTTGACCTTTTTTCTGCCCACAGGAGGGGATTTAAAATTACAACTTTTTCACAAAAAATTAACTTTTGAAAATGTTCCGGAAGGTCTGACACTTTTATATATCTTAAATTAAAGCTAATGTTATGTACTTTATTATGAAAAAAAAAAATTTCGGACTTTATTTTATCTTCATGGTGAAAATGGCTACCAAATGCTATTTTCGTGTGAAAATTCTCGATTTTATAATTTACATTTTTTACTTTAAAGTGCTATAACTTTTTAAAAAATGTATGGATCAATACAATTTTTTCATGAGAAGTAGTATTTATATACATCTTTCATTGGATATACTTTTTTTTTAAATCAGACTATTTCCCTATATATGGGNAGGATATTAATAAGGAACCAGCAGATCAAGTAGCTTTTGGAATAAAACACCAATTTTTTTAAAATTAAACACTATCTAAAGATTTGCATCGAAGCGTTTATTTTTGATAGTGATTTTAATCACTGTCAGATATCATTTACTTGATCCAACTATGCCACGTCACCACTGTGCCGCGACCCCCCTGTGCTGGGTTTTTTTTATCCGATGACAAATTTGTTTAAAAATAAAAACGATCATGAAAATCTAAAAAGGGTCCTTATTAAAAAAAGTTATTTTTATTTTTACAGGATAACTAATAAGCATAATAATGTTCACTAGTGCATAAAAATATAGATTTGATATTTATACAAATAATAAAAAAAAATCCGAATTTATAAAAACTGTTAGGTAAAGGGGGGATAGGAGAGATAATAAATAACACTATTATCATGAACCAAACATAAGGTTTGGGAAGAATACACAACACGTTATAATGATACAACACTTTTTTATNAAACGTTAGGGAAGAATACACAACACGTTATAATGATACAACACTTTTTTATGGCAAGTTATCATGATAGTACTAAATAAACCGAACAAAAATATGTATCATGTTATGATAATTTAACAGCCTTTTATAGTTCATGGAATGTGTAAAAAGCTATTAGAGAAGTTCGGTATTTGCCGATAGTGGACCGTGCCAAAAATAGTCCCGGAAAAACCGTTATTATTTCTTCCAAGTAACAGCTTGTTATTGCTACTCAAGTAGTAACTATTATAAATCACTGTTACTGTTATTTTTTCCTATCACTAGTCATAATTAAGAATTAGTCTGATTATTTGATCCATAAACAAGGTATAGTAAGTAAGGTATAAGTAGTAGTAGAGTTCTCAGGTTTTTTTTTGGGAGGAGATAAATATAAGAAAATTTTTTACTACCTCCTACAAAATACATTTTTACCATATAATTATTTACATCATAGGGTTCTATCCTCCATACCCGTCCTCTATTAAAAACACAATGATATGTAAAAATGTTGATTAGCGAATTACACGCTCGTAGAAAACTAAAACTGTTTCTACGAATCATTCACATATGAGCAACTAATAAAATAAATTTAAGGGTGCTAAATTCATTTTTATTCCATTTAAATTTTTTTTTATTTAGAGTAGGGCTAATGTCTGGGAACACTAATCTTCACCAGTTACACCTATATATCATACATACAACTTTAAACCCATCAGCAAAGCTGGTATTAGAAATCATGAGACGTTGTGCGAATAGATTTTGCAAGACTTTTCAGTAAAACAAACCCTTTTGTTCTTTTGCTGATCGACTAAATTTCTGGGCTCTTTAAAACGAAATGAAGGATCACTTTCTAGCGTCGACTCTACTCTTCCAAAGATCCTAAAATTATATAATCAAAATTTTTTGTTAAAAAATTAAAGCTTTCTAGTTTTTTTATTATATTTTTATTGAAAACAAAAATTAATTTCTTATAAAATTCTCATAGGTTAAGATCGATTACTTAATTTTTTACAAAAATTACCTTTACGTTTTTATTTCTAAACATTAAAAATTATAATTTAACTAGTACACGAATTTGTTGATTCATTTTCTAAGAATTTCCGTAAAATCAATACAGGTATTATTTTATTATTTTGTATCTTATTAAATGATCTTAATATAGAGTTTAGATTTATTTTATCGCCTGAAACATAACAAATATATTAATGATTCATATTAGGAAGATACATTAAAGCTATTACGAGTAGGTGGAGTGGGGTTTTGAGGGTTCAACCCCCTCCTCCACATAGCCGAAAAAATATATATCATGTTTTTCATTTTTGATTAATTATATTAGATATTTACTTATCATATTTGTAATAAAAATTGCAGAGGACTGTTAGCATTGCATATTCTTTTTGGTTTATACGTTTTAATAATTAAAAATTATTAATTATATTAATTATTTATTTCATTAATAAACCGTTAAATAAATTAATTTATAAGAGCTTATTTCAGAATTTTTAAGTACATAAATGCACGCATAATTATTTTTTTTGGGGGATAGAAGTCTTGTGCTCTAGTAATAAAATAATAATGCATAACATAATAGTACACTACTATTATTGTGTTATTTTCTTGTTTGGTGTTTATCGGCTTCCATTGAAGTCGTTAGCGATACGATAACGGAAGTCGCGTATTTTAGAAGATGTTCATTATCACGTGTAAGATCTTAGTTATACAAACACGGTGTTTGCAATATTATCGAAATGGACATTCGAAAATTTAAAAAGAAACCAGGACTAGAAAATGATAAGATAGTAAGTATATTAAAATTAACTATAATTATTACAATTACTCAATTAATCTATTTAATTTTAAAATTTAATTTATAGTTTCAATAACCTGTTACAATTAACTGAACCAGCAGAAAACGCATCTCCAGATACAAATGTCACAGTGTCAATTCAAAAGTTTATGTACCCTCATGATATAGGGTTACATGTGAATAAACCTGCAACTGAAAGTATTGACTTGATATCGGGACTTCAAAATTTAATATGGACACTTCCAGAAGACTACCAATTTCCTGTTTCCGAAAAAAGAAATTTAACATTTCAAAGAAGTTGGTTGCTCAAATATAAATGGTTAACTTATTCAGCAATTATGAATGGCGCATTTTGTAAGTATAGTGTATTGTTTTCTGTACGAGGTGGAGGAATTGGACATCAAACGTTGAGACAGCTTGTTAAAAAACCTCTTACCAACTGGAAAAAAGCTTTAGAATCATTTAGTTGTCATAACTCACTTGAGTTATGAAAACATATGAAAACAGAAATCAAAACATTTTATCGGTTGACTTACAAAAATTAGATTTGATTAATGAAAGTAAAAAATGTTTAATTCCTATAATCGAAATTTTAATATTATGTGGTCGGCAGGGTTTGAACTTTTGTGGTTCAAATGATTTAGACAGAGTAACTCCCGAAGAACCTATAACTAATGATGGTAATTTTCGGGCTCTTTTAAGATATCGAGTAAATACTGATGAATAGCTTAATAATTTTTTATAAAATTCAGCAAAAGACGCAATGTACATTAGTAACTGTGTTTAAAACGAATTTATTGTCATATTTCACAATTCAAATCAAAAACAGATTATTGAACGTGTCAATAAATCTCGAGCTTTTTCTATAACAGCAGATGAAACTGCAGATATAGCCGGCATAGAACAACTTTCAATCTGTGTGCGGTATTTAAATTATAAGGACAGTAATTATAATATATGTGAAGATTTTTTAAGCTTTATTCCTATTTTAGATGTAACAGGGAAAGATTTATTAAATGCTATTTTGGATTTCCTAGAATACTCTGGAATAGACTGTACGTATTTATTTGGACAAGGTTATGATGGGGCTAGTACTATGAGTAAAGAATTTCATGGAGTTCAATCATATATTAGAAAAATATATCATTTAGCCCATAGTTTCAATTTAGCAGTTAGTGCCGCATGTAGTCAAAAACTGCCTCAGTACAGTCCAATTTATTTATAACTTCTTTAATCCCACAAAAAGGCAAATTCCACTTCAGGATGCAATAAAAATTATTACACTTTGTTACAAGAAAAAAAAAACTTAAAAATATTGTGCAATAAGGTGGGTACTACAGCATGAGTCGATTGGAACTTATATACATTTACAACCAGCAGTTATTGACGCTTTAGAAAAAATTTCGAGTACTTGGACAGACTCAAAAACAACATCCGGATCTTTTCAACTACTATCAGCAATAAAAACATTAGAATTTCAAATCTCAATTCACGTTTTGCATTCAGTACATGCATTGTCTTTATTATTGAGTAGTATTTTACAAACAGAAAATTAAGATTTGGTTGAGACCGTGAATTGAGCAGATACAACAAAACACGAACTTGAGGAAAAAAGATAATATTCTACAGATAACTTCAACACAATTTTTGTATCTGTAAAAGATATTTGCAATAAGTACAATATGCCTGTAACTAAACCTAGACTTGCCTCACGTCAAATTAACCGTTCTAACATTATAAACCGACTCTGTAGCAGATTATTATAAAATTATTATTTACATACCATACCTTGATCTATTTATTACTCATCTTTAAGATTGCTTTCTCAAGCATCGTAATATTTTGTCAAACTTCTCGTGTCTTTTTTCCATTGAAACAAAATCTTTAAACAAAGATTCTTGTAAAAAGTTATTTGAAACTTATTGTTCAATTTTACACGACGATTCCTCAGAAATTTGGATAAATGAGGTAGAAATTTGGCGACGACGAAAAGCTGGTAAAAATATTCGAAACGCTCTCGATATTTGTAATTCAGATGCATTTCCAAATGTTACGTGTAATGTCAGTTTTGCCTGTGACTACAGTGACTAATGAAAGGTCATTTTCAACATCATTATTTACAGTCATCTATGGGTAAAGATCGTTTAAACGGACTGGCTTCGTTGAATATCCATCGTGACATAAACGGGGATATCAACGAAGTATTAAACGAATTCTTTTTTACTCATTGTAGAATAAATTTATTAAAAAAATAATTTTTAATATTACAGTATCAATAAAACCTTCAAAATTTAGAATACACAACGCATTTTCAATTTTATTTGATGCATCAAATAAATTTATATATATATAAATAATAAAATTACTTTGTCATGATTTATTTATATTATAATTATATAGTATATAATATTTGATAGTTATTCATGTATCTATTTTATATATATCTTTTCGCATGGTCCTGATTACGAGGAAGATAATATCTGAATCTCATATCATGAGTTTCAAATTCCAAATAAGATAAAAGTAATAACAAGGTTAAGATACAATTTTTTTTTGTGCTGTTAAAGTGACACAAAAAATAATTTGTGTTCACCCGTTCAACACTCTAGGGACCAAAAGACGTAAATATATCTATATCCCTGATAGGATATATATACATATAAAAAAATGTTTCGTTAACCTCCAACTGAAGAGAAATTATTTTTTACTATTAAGTTATTTCCATTCTAGAAAGTTATACACTTACCATTATTACTCCCATAGTTACGTTCCTAGAGTTGTTTAATCATTATCTTTACCAAACTAAAATACATTTTTTTCTGTTCTTTTAAATTTATAAAATTAATATACATTGAAATTTTATGTTTAGGATGCTAAGAGTTGTTCCGAGGGGATTAAGTTTCCATCTGATGGTGTTATTTTAAAATTCGTTAATTCTGTTGATTCATCTTATATTTCTCTAATGGAAGCGCAAACAAAACTAATGCAATTTTTGGGTATAGATTTATTTATTTTATTCAATTACTAAGTAGCACCGATTCTTTAACTTATGTTTTGAAAATGTGAAGTTGATATCATTATAGAATAAATACTTAATATGATAATATTTTAACTGACTTATATTCATGTTAGACAAAAGAAAAGAAATTTTCATGTAATCGGCATTACTATAAAGATTAAATATTAGTCAAAATATTTCATTGAATTTGACATTTATTACAGGAAATTCAGACTTTCACTTTCCAATGCCAATGTTAAATAAGCACGGACAAAGTTTTAGGTCATTAGAAATAAGTAAGTTCTCATATAATATTAAAATATGTAGAATCACCACATAATTACTTCGTAGTTATTTAAGTCCAATTACATTTTTTTTTTTCAAAAAAAAAAAATTTGAACCATGTCATTGTTTACACAATGAATTTTCAATATACTGCAATAACAAGTCCAAATAAGTCATCTTTGAGTATTTATAAATCAATCGAAAACTTAATTAGTTTATTTAAAAACAAAAATAAATAAACTGTAGTATATTTTCTTATACTGTTATTTCCTATATATTTATTTATTTTAGTTCTAAAAAAAAAAAAAATTCCGCTTATGTTAAACAAATTGCGAATAAGATTTTAATCTAATTATTATATATTTTTAGATGGCAAAGTTCATGTTGTACGTATGACAAAGTATATAAATGGAGATACTATGTCAAATACTATAGCAGATGAAAACTTCGCTGAAGAATTTGGTTCGTGTGTTGGTTATTTAACAAAAAAGCTTCAAGTAAATAATAAATTTAGAAGTTTAGCTCATAAATTTAAGTAAAAAGAAAATAAATAATATTATTAGTAGTATTACATTTGTAAAGTATAAATAATTTTCTGAGAAGCTGTTTTGATGAATAATAAACTTAATTCACTATTATTAGCTTCACAATTAATCATTGGTAATGATAAAATTATCTATGATATATCCCTAGATGTAACTAGAATGAAATTTTTTGTGATACTAAATTAATTTTTTTTTTATCCTAAAAATAATTTGTATAAAGATACTTATAATTTCTAAAATTTTGGAGAGCTAATTCGTCAATTGAGATGGCTAAGCTCCTCCTAGTTACTCCTATGAATAAATCCAAATTGAATTTCGTACACGTTTAAAGATGAGAAATTTTTCATGATATAATGCACCCAAATATGAGGCTTGATAGATGTAACCGATCTAAATGACGAAAATTTAAAAATAATTTTTGCTACATCAAAGTTTAATCTATGTATATACGTCAATATTATGAAAAAAATATATAACTTGAATAACAATTTATAAATTTTAAAAACAATCTTAGTACCCTAAGATAAAGCTGTTAATGGCACATTATAGTAGAATAAAATGATTTTTATTTTACTCCAACCCAACCTAAATAAAGCTTTTTAGTACTTTGATCACATGGCCTCGCTACGCCTCAAATTTTTGAACCTAAAAAAAAATATATGATAATTAAGTCAAATAATAGCATAATTAATTTAGTTNTCCTAACCCAACCTAAATAAAGCTTTTTAGTACTTTGATCATATGGCCTCGCTACGCCTCAAATTTTTGAACCTAAAAAAAAATATATGATAATTAAGTCAAATAATAGCATAATTAATTTAGTTTGAAAAGTAAACATAAATGTATTATTTAATTTGTGTTGTTTTTTCAGTCGTTTGATCACGAAGGATTTCACCGAGAAAATCATATATGGGCTCTAGAATATGCAGGCGACGCGCTAAAATTTGTTAATGTTTTTGAAGATAAAAATCAACAAAATATACTTAATACAGTACTAAAAAAATTTCAATCTGAATTTCTTTCCAAAAAGGATATTTTGGAAAAAAGTATTAAACTTCATAAAGATTTATTAAATGATCTAATAGTGAAGTTAATACTCAGCTCAATTTTTTTATGAAACTAAATATTTTTAATGCACGTTTTTTAAAGACTAAAAATTATTTTTTCACATTATTGCAAATAATAGATTGGAAAATATATATCAATTTGACTATAAATTTATAGGTATAAGAATAAAAACCCCAAGTATTTATATTTGATTGATACATACGTTTTTAAAAAAATAATTAAATTGTGATAAATAAAAAAATTTCAGGCGTTATTCATGGAGATCTTAGTTTCAACAACATTCTTGCAACAAACAATAAAATAACAGCAATTATAGATTTTGGCGATGTATTATATTCATATACATTTTTTGAACTTGCCATAGCTTTGTGTTATATGATTGCACAAGAATACAAAAAAAAGGATCCCTGTTTATCAAATGTACCTATCAAAACTTTAATAGAAGCTTATCAACGTCATAGAAAGTTGACTGATGTAGAGCTATCACTATTGCACGTATGTACGAAATAAATAAATGAAAACTCTAAGTTTTATCAGGCTCGGATTAAGATCTATTAAGACTCAGGAATCAATTTTTATATTTCCCTACTTTCATAAAGCAGGCCTGATTATAATGACATATAATTGAAATCTAGGTGGGAATAATGAGCTAGTAACAATTTTTCATTTATTTTATGGAATATTGTATTAAAATATTCTAAAATCTTACTATCAAAACACGGACTCGGCGATTATTAGAATTAATTAAGACGCTTATATTGTTTTTTCGACATAAAAAATAAAATTTGTTAAATAGCACTATTTCACATATTAAATTGGTTGAATTTAAAAAATATATGAAATATTTAATCTATTTATTTTAAGTTAATCAACTATTTATATACAGAGTGATATATTAAGGATGAGCCACTCACTTTCTTGGAAACTATTGAACATTTTTAATCTTCGTAAAGATAAATATTATTTAATTAAAAAAGTATTATGTAGTTAAATAAAATTTTCATTTCTTCAATGATAAAAACTTACACTTTAATTTTCTTTAATGGAAAATCATATTTTTAGTTTGATGTAATAATGAAGAAAAAAAGTAAAACTATTTCTTCTTCTAAATTTTTTATCCGATCAACGGTTTGCGTTTTAAATTGTTTAATAATGTGTATTTAAAATACAAATTTATCATTATGTTGGTTTTTAGTATACCGGAGGCAATATTAATTTATTTCAATGCGCCATAAATTATTTTTATGGTTTCATAATGTACTATAGTAATCTTGCGTTGAATATTAATATAGATAAATTAATAGTATATGCGTCTATTAATAGGCCTGAATTATTAAAGATAATGGTGACAATAACTCTTGCAGAGACCTCTCAACAAAACATTTTGATTGGACGGAGAAACACGAGTACACTATGGTATACTTTCGGTTTATCTAGTTTAAGTACTCACTAACGTGACTCGAATTCTTTTACTCGGGCGCAAGAAACCGCCTCCAGACCGAGCTTCGACAAGGCAACATGAGATGAGATGTCACNATTCGGTTTATCTAGTTTAAGTATCACTGACGTGACTCGAATTCTTTTACTCGGGCGCAAGAAACCGCCTCCAGACCGAGCTTCGACAAGGCAACATGAGATGAGATGTCACGAACGCATCTAATTCATTTTTGCGGTGTCTCGGTGAAAATGTACTGCCGGCATAAGATTACTGTATTATGGATAGTATTAAGGTGTACCCGTGAGAAATGATAATTAAACAGGAAATAATTAATAGAAAATTGGTCGAAAATCACTAAACTTAAACAAGAAATAATAGAATGGTTGATCAGATAAAAACAAAATAGTTTAACATGTTTTTTGTTATCATACCATAAAGTTAGAGGTAACTAAAAAATAGGTTACCGTTAAAGAAAATTAAAGTTCATATTTTTTTTAACTAAAGGGATGAAAAAAAAATTATTAACTATATATTATTGTAATCTTTTGAATCAAACAATATTTTATTTTACGTAAATTAAAAATTTTCAATGGTTTCCAATAAAAGTTTCTATAATATATATATATACCATTGATTACAATATATTTTCAAAATCACAGTTTGTTTTTTGATGTAAATAATACAATACATATAATTCATAGAATATTAGAAAAAAATTCAGCCTCTTTTGGAAATTCTTTAATTTTACCCTTTGTGGTCTTTTCTCAGGCTTATGATCATGTTTAACACGATGGACTTTTATTTAAACTGAAGAATTTTCTTCCGTCGTTTATTGCATGTTTATCACATCATTCTTTGAAACCCGAATCTTCGTAGCTCTACTAAAAAAATTTAATTCTTTATTTTAATTAAGGTAGGAGTCCTTCAAGGCAATAATTTTTCACTTTATTTTACAACATATACACTTCCGATATATCTACTACCGACAGTATTGTATTAGCCACATTTAGAGATGATGCAACTCTACTAGATTCAAACAAAAATCCACTTATTGCTTCAAGTCATATCCAACAATATTTCAATCTAATAGAGTATTATGCTTTCAAATGGAAAATTAAATTAAACGACGGAAAGTCTGTATAGGTTAACTTTATTCTAAAACAGAACGAATGTCCATTACTTAAACTAAACAATAACTATACTTCTCTACAATCAAAACATAATACTAAGTTATTATATTTAATAAAAGACTAATTTGGTCCGACCTTCCAAAACAAAAACGTAAGCAATTAATTACTTGTCTTCATTTACTTCGACAAATATTTAAATTCAATTTAAACAAATAAAAAAAATACATTTCTGATTTATAAAACAATAATTAGACCAGTATGGTCTTATAGAATACAAATATAAGCCTTGCTCAACCAGCAATATACGTCCTTTTCGAGTCTTCCAATAAATAACCTTAAGACATATAACAGGACCACCCTAGTACATATCAAATACTGCTCATATGGACTTAAAAATACCCATTGTTAATGAACTCACCAAAATCATTAAATAGATTCCACACAAAATTATCGTATCACCTCTTAATCAACTCCAGTCATCCTACTCATTTTTCAAAGCATTTCTCGCAGATTAAAAAGAAACTGGTCTAAAGATTTACTTTAGATCATAGTCAAATAGTTATTAAATTATTTAAAATATATATTAATTCTGAGGTTCTGTACTGGTCGATTTCCTCATCATGACATACATGTCCTTATAATTAAATTTGTCATTATCATAATTACTTATTGTTTTGTTTATTAACAGATTGTAATATTGTATTATAAAAAAAAAGTTGTTTCTGTCATAATGTAATTTTTTTTTAAATATCTTAAAGTGTACTCATAAAGTAAATGCTAAGAATTTGTTTACTGTTTACAAGTTTTGATATTAGAGGTATTATATCTTTATTCTCATGTAATAATATTGTTTTATTTTTCTATAGATAAGCGTGTGCGCAAGACTTTGCCAAAGTCTCATTTTAGGGAAAAAAACTAGCTTGAGAGATTTGTCAAACGTATATGTATTATCAATACAAAAAATTGCTTGGAGAACATTACAAGATTTAATAAACGTACCTGAAAATTATTTCAATAACTTCGTAAAACAAGAATAAATAAAATATTTTATTAAGTATTTCAAGTGTATAATATAACTAACACTTAAAACACACTTATTATTTTTAGGACGAAGAACAAAATATCTATTTTAAATGTATGCTAACAAAATTGAATATTTTATTATTTGCACATAAATGGTGTTAGTACTAATTTAATAAAAATGTATTTTTCGTAGTTATTTAGAAACTACTTTAAATTATATAAATGTAATGACTTGTCATTAGTTTTTATTCGATTTTGTGAATGCATAAACTTATATGTAACAGAAAACATAGTTAATTAATTTTTTTATTGAAATAATATTTCAACAATTCTAAATTAAGAAAAAAATAAGTACAGGTCTTGTACTATATAATTTATATAATAAGGTAAATAACTATAGAATAATCCCCGCAATGAATACTCAGAATTTTTTCAGAAAACTTATAAAGTTTTAAAGAATCCATTTAAATATATCTAACACATACTATTTTAACAAACAAAAAAAGTTTTAATAACTTTTGGGTTGTTACACTATCACAATTACGGAGTAATAATAATAATAATAAAAATTTGCCCATTTCTTATCATGTATTGTACAACTGCCATTTTNTCCATTTAAATATATCTAACACATACTATTTTAACAAACAAAAAAAGTTTTAATAACTTTTGGGTTATTACACTATCACAATTACGGAGTAATAATAATAATAATAAAAATTTGCCCATTTCTTATCATGTATTGTACAACTGCCATTTTTTTGTGACTATCACTAATAGTATATCATTTATTATTAAAACAATAAATGACGNTTTTCGTGACTATCACTAATAGTATATCATTTATTATTAAAACAATAAATGACGTGTATTATACTTTTATTCTATAATTTTTTGTTCTTAAGTACTTATTAAAACTAACTTTGAAATATTTGAAATTCAAAAATTATTATACAATTTTAATATATAACTTATCAAAATATGTCAGATTCTGATGAAGAATTTGAAAGTGCGGATGAAGGTAATAAAAATAATGATGGTTGGGAAGTAGAAAACGATTTCGATTTGTCTAATGGTGAAACACTTGAAAATAATCCTTCCAAAATCAAGGCTGTTTCACTAGAAAATCCTCACATAGAAACCATTAGTGTGTCAAATAATTTATCTTCATTAAAACTACATGAAGACCAGGTTCAAGTTACACAAGACGGAGGAAATTTAATTGAACAGACCAACAGTAGTATTACAAATTCTCAATCTAACAATTTAATTGATTTCAGTAAATTAGCCATAGATAAAAACAGTAATTCAAATAAGTCATCTAATGAGAATGTTGAAAACAAATCAAATTATAGTCAAGTTACTACATCACAAGCAGTAAGAAATCTAATAAAATTGTTTTCATTTTTATGACTGGTTTTATACCTAATAAATAAAAATATATGTAGGGTTGGGGTAGTTGGTCCAGCAATTGGAGTGTCAATTCATTTTTGTCTACTGCAAGTGCATTAACTAATCAAGTATCCCAAGGATTGAATAATGTTATAGATGCTAGTATGGGAGCACCTACACCAGAATCATTAGTGTCTATTAATAAAGATGAAAAAGATTATCACATCAATTATAGCAATGGTAAGCTAACACTATACATTTACTGTTAATTACCACTAAATATGTAATGTCCGTAGAAGAATCTAATCATAATTCATCAGGGTCCATTTTAAATACTGATTATTTTATGAGTAATGTAAATCATCTCACAAAAATATTTGAATCTACGGGTAGTAAGCTTATTAATGGTGGTTTGGACACTTTAGAGACGGTTGGTAAAAAAACCTTAGAAGTATTACAAGAAGGTGATCCTGGATTACGAAAAAAAAGAGCTCTATTTTCACAAAAAGGTGAAAAAATTAATTTATCTCAAGTATGTATATGTAATTCTCAATGTTATTTTCAAATTAATTTTATTCAAATTTTTAAATTCAAGATTTTACAAGAAGCAAAAGAAAAAGCTGAAGTTGAATTAAATCATAACAATCAAGAAAGTGAAATACAAAAAGGATACGCCTATATGTTTGATCATTTTCAAGGTAATGCTTATGAATGAAACTATCGATAACTTAAGTTACTTATTAAAAAAATCAAGAAGATTTATCTAAGTATTCTATTGAATTTTACTAATTTATTTTAAATTTTTTTATTGACAGTTAGAATTTTTCTTATTATATTTTTTTTTATATTAACCTTGATGATTGAAGTGTATCTTATTTCTTTTTGCTCTCCTCCATACATTAACTCATACCTTTATATATATTTATGTACATATTAATATATAATTACTTATTACCTTATAATTATTTCAAAACTTATAATTGATATATGAGCTACTTTTATTACATAATATATTTTTAACTAACTTAGACATTAACATCCATTTTAGGGGTAATTCATCTAGAAAGCCTTGAATTAATATCAAAACAGAGTCAAATGAAATTACAAACTGTTTTATTAACTTATTCCGGTACTAAGTTATCAGAATTACAGGATGAAATTGAACATGTAAAAAATAAATGTTGTGTTGACTATGATGAAGATGAAAAGTTAATGAATAGTGACGAATTTATAAAAGCTTTAAATAATTATGTAAAAATGTTTGGATTTGATTTAAAAATCAATAAAATTCTTAAAGTTAGTATTTGATATTAAAATTTTCAATTTATTATTCTATGGATTTTATATCTTATAATAGATAAGTGATGAAATAGAAAAAAAAACAAACAATAAAAATAATTTAGTTGACAATGCATATGATAATGCAATTTCTGGATTAGCTGAGTTAACTGCTGCAGCTATTGAAATATTTTATAAAATAGGAGAAATGTTAATGATAGACACTCAAAAAATTGAAGTAACTAAAAAAATAGAAACTGTAATATGGTAAGTATAAGTGTAACAAATAGATGTAAATGCGATTAAAAAAAAACATTAAATAATTTACAGTTTATATGAAGCAATTTGTTGCCGAATACGCTCAATTGCTAATAACTATGCTTGTTTGCTATCAAAAATAGATGACGCTGACATTTCAAGTCAAATTAGTGACATTTATCTAGAAGTAATCAATTTAAATCCATTAATTATTGTATACATAATATATTTATAAATCTGTTTTTCTGTTTTCAGTCATCTAATAGTAGTTCTTACATTCAAGATGCTCTACAGTTGTTAATTCCCATTTTACAGTTATTGGTCATTTGAGTTTTATTATTAAGTATGCATTTATTGTCAAATATGTATTTTTATTCATATTTTTAAACATTATAATTAATAGCTATTTGATATTTATTTTTATTATGGTTACCATTTTATGTTACTCATAAAAATGTTTATACTAGAAATTTTAATTAACAAAAAAATTAATTATTGTTGCATATGAAAGTTCTGTTATAAGTACCTATTACCATAATCCTTAATGAATGAACCATTTTATCAGTTCTGGATATATATTTAAGAGACCATAGTGCAAACTATATTTAGGACCCTAAAAAAATTTTGATTACTTTATTCGCAATTAATTTTAATTTTTTTTTTTTTTTAAATAATATGTCAAACTTATGTTAAACATACTAAGTGATGTACACTGTTCAGTAAGTATGGAAACGGGTCAATTGTTATAAACAATGAGAACAATAGAAATTTGTTTTCTCCTTACTTATAAAACACCTATATGTAAAAAATATATATATTATAGTAGAATAAATGTAACTAATTTTCTTTTATAAGAAAAATTAAATCAAAAGATAGTTTATACAAAATTTTTCAGATACACAAAAAATGTGTTGGCCACCAGTGCAATGCAATCATAGTAATTTAGTCACTTATTATTAATAAATAAAATATTTTTTAAAATACATTTGTTATTATAACAGTAATAAAGTTTTTTCAATTTTATATTAATCAGCAAATGTCCATCCAATTTGTTTTACTACAAATTCTATTTAACCTTAGTTTTAACTTATAAATCTAAAATTGCATATGAGAGCTAATATTGTATTGACTAACGTGATTTCATATAATTTATAATGAAATGGAGAAATATAAGAAATAATATAATGTAGAGTTAAAACCGGTATATTATAAGTAAATGTTTTGATTCATTGTATATCATATACTAATAATCTTAATTAAACCAAAAGAACTTGTTTAAAAAAAAACTAATGATATAGTTCAGCCTTGATTCAAAAGTATGATTTCTTATTAAATATCATAAAAATGTTTCATTTAAGTATTAAGTAATTTATTTCAATTAAGAGTCAAGGAATTTATTTGTTCTCTGTGGATAGGTGATCAGAATAATTCCACGGCCACTCTGCCATTTATAAGAGGCGACTAATGAGATTGTGTCAGGTCAACAGCCGATTTAAAATTTTGTCAAAAAGTATCAGGAGACCTGAACAAAACTTAGGTGGATTGTCCCATCTTGGATGTATGTGGGGATTAAGACAAGAAAAAAGAAGAAGTGATGGAATTTATTTGAAATCGAACAAAATTTCTGAATTATTTAGTTAATTATGAAAGGAAGTTAAAAGAAAACAATTGTGCAGAAATTAAAAATAATTGTTTTATTCCAAGTCATAATAATCTACCATTTTGATAGAAATTCTGAAAAATAATTTTGCATAAAATATTCAAGAGCATATAAAAAAAACTATTGGTTTATTCAATATATAATAAGATATAAGTCATCAGTTAAAATCAAGAAATCAATAATAAAAATATATTTACTTATTTTGTATTGGCTGACCCCAAAAAGTTGGGATTAAGGCGAGAAAAAAGAAGATACTTATTTTGAATATTTGACACCTCTTAAGAAATGTTTTCATCAAAGTTTTATAAGACTATTTTTTATGTCTTTTATCATAGAAATTTCGACTAAAAGCTTTATAATACATGAATAATCATATAATTATTTATAATTAAATTCCAACTATTTGGGGTTAGTTCTAACTCACAATTTTTCTACACCTTCTGTCAACCTGATTATAGCTGAGAGAACTATAAATTAATGTAGATAGTACTGAGCATGGCGTTTTTATTTTCTTTTATTACTCAGCATAAGTCCCGTTATGATGTAATTAGTATAATTAAGAATGAAAACAAGTTATCTTTTATAGCATAGTTTAATAATTTGTAAGTTTATAAAACAATAAAAAATTTGTTTTATTCAATAAATTTTAATGAAATCAATCAGTACATTTTAAATACGATAAGGCTTTTATTTCAATCATTACTTAAGATTTTAGGAAATGCTTTATTTCGAAATTATCTGAACAATTACTTTAAATTAAAAAAATTTATTTAAAACATTTGATATACCTATTACTTATAACGGATAATCAGAGAATATAATCTCATAACCAAAGTAGTTTTTGCTGATAAAATTTAAGTATCGGAGATTGTAAGAAAAAATGTTTGTAATTTATTTCAAAGTTTTTCTAATTTAACCCCAGATAATAAAAAGACATACTATAAACCTTAGAAAAAACGCTAGGCTTCATAATTTATAGCATAGACTCTGCACAACATAATTAAAGTAACTATTATTTTAAGAAAATAGAAGTTGATGTTGAATGAATCACTGATATTATAAATGGTAATATATTGTTATACAGTGATTCTGAATACCACATTAAATACTATAGTTTTTAATTAAAGATAAAAAAAAAGTAAGTAAAAAAAAAACTAATTATATAAAATAATAATTTGAAATAAGATATTAAAGCTAGTTCAATATTGTAGTATTATCATAGTGATTGATTTACCATTGACCACTAAATTTCTCTAAATTAATAAGTTTTAAAATTTATTTTTATTTATTAGTTTTTGTTTACTCAAAAATCAGAAAATAAATACTACTTAAGTAAAAATAAATCTTTATTTAAACGCTAATATCTCTACTGTCAAATTATAAAATATCTTTTTTTGTTTTTATTTTAATTTCCTTTATTCTTTTTTTTAATGTATTTTTTACCTAAATTCATTTAATGTTTATTAATATTTCTTTTTAATCACCACAATAACTCATAATTTTAATAATGCTTATATTCAAAGATATCCATTGATAATAATTATCTAAATTATCCATTAAATATTTAAAGTCTTCAAGTTTTCCATTTTCCTGTAAAATAATTGAAAAATATTTATTTACATATATTTGAGTAATTGGTTACTTTAAGAAGAAATATAATTAATTTCTTTAAATAATTATTCAAGAAATTAATGATTTTAATATTGTGTATATGAAAAAAATTATTTTAGAGTAACTAAAATTAATTAAGTATTTCATAACATGCTATTTAATTATAAAAAAATTAGCGAATGATTTTATTTAAATAAAAAAGTAATTTTTGGAGAACTAGGCCCCTCTAGTTGAACTTCCGTTTATATTTACAATTATTGTTATCCATTTTATTTTTATCTAATATTAGTTATTTGTTAAAATTATACTAATACACGATACTAATCTATTGATATTTTTATGAAAACCATTGTCAATTTATATAAAAATATTTGAGGAAATTTATGTTTAAAAAAATGTGTTAATAAGCAAAAAATGTGAAAATATTCAAAATAAGAATTTACATTAAAATTATACAATCTTGAAATAAATTTTGTTCAAACTCAATTTCTTGTACAACTAGCAAAAAAAGCATAAAAATGCATTAAATTCATAATCTTACTAATAATTAATATTGACACTTTATTAAAAAAATTAAAAACAAAAACCAACCTTAATTTTGGAAAATATAAATACATATAAAATGTATAAAGAAGTATATAAATAAACCAAAAAAATATACCTGGCATATTTTTTAACTTTTTTGGAAATGTGTTCGTTTAAAATATTGCCAAAGTAAAAAAAAAGTACTTTTAAGTGAAACAGAATGAATAGAAATTAAAAATTCAATACTAGCCTATAAGGTAATTTTAATTTAATTTTCACATAAGATAATATTTTAGCTTTTTACATGTTATGTAAAAAGCTCCTAACACAAGAGAAATTTCAATAATTAATTTAATGGCATATTTTCTTTTAAAAATTACCTGACGCACATCATATATAAAAATAGAAACAAATGCTATTTTAAGCAAAAGATGAGAACTAAAATTTGATTTCAATAATACTTTTAAAATATTATAGCTATTATTATGATTGTCTTAATATCATCATATACTTGTTTACTAATACATTTTCACAAGACACTAAATTTAATTTCTTAGTACTCATAGAGTAAAATTCTGGAATACTAAAAAAATATCAAAATAATTTATTAAATATAGTGCATAGTAAAAAAATAAATTGTCACAAGATATAAAAATGTAACACCAAACTTCACCAAACACCACAACACTGATATGACACACGAATCAATACTTCTGAGTCGGCACAAGCACTGGTATTGTAAATTTAATTTATATTGATATTTTGATTTTAATAAAAATACACTTATTATTTAATTTAAGGTATATGTATTATTAAATAGTTGAAAGTACTATAACATACAAAATTAATTTCACAAAATAATTTAATGTAGCAGAACCACAATTTAAAACTTGATTTTTAACTTTTTCAATAAAACAAATTAGTACCACTTTAAAAGAATTCTATTTATAATTTATTCACTGCATTAAATACTATTTAAAAGCAAATAAATAATTTTTTTATAGAACTTTGTAAATACATCATTACCACTAATTATAAATAATTAAAACTACAATATTTTTCACATTATGATCATAAAAATGTTTACTGTTTTGCCACTTTATTACACATAAATAAAACTTACAATATCGATATTATGAACTAAAAATTTTATCACTATTAAAAACTATAAAATAAATACTAATGCACTTTACACAATTTTTTAAATTCTGTAATTTTGTGTGAACTTAAAAAACTGAATAAAAAAAAAAAAAAACTTAAGCACATTGTAAAAATTATGAATTTACACATTACAAAATCACCTAATATAATTATTTATTCAAACTATGTTTTTTTTTAAACATAAACATACTGTTATTAATCATATTAGTGACAAATTAAAAATTAACTTTTTAGTAAATGTCATTAAATTGTCATTTATCAACTAACCCTAATCTACCAAATTTATTTATAATTTGCAATTTCTATTTTAAATATTTCCAATATTTCTTTTTCTCTAAATTAGTTAAAAATTAAGAAACACCTCCACTCACTACTACAATAACTAAATGGTCATCTTTTAATGTTTCATTACTTAAATTCTTAGCATTTTGCTTTAGTAAATTTGCTGAATACTCACAGGGTGGAAAAGCATATAACACACCAGTTGGTTCTGGTTCTTTACCTACTAATGATATTACACCTGCTGCCTCTTTTTGCTTTAAATATGAAACTAAATTACGTAATGGCCTTATTTGTACTAAAGCATCATCATTTGCAATTGAATTAGTAGAACATGGCATTGCTAAAAATATTGCATGCATATCTGCAGTCATTATACGTTTAGAGACATCTTCTAGTTTTGGTTCATCTAATCGTAATCGTTGTGTTATGCGTAATGTAGATTTACCTTCTTCATCTTTCATCATTGATTCTATAACACTTGAATCACCAGAAGTTAAATGACATTTGGCAGGAAATTGTGAACTTTTTAAAACTAGACTACCCTGCCAAATATCAGTACATTTACGAGCTAAATCATTTAAAGTTCTAACAGAATTCAAAGGGCCTGATGATTGTACAATACCTTCTTCAGAATCTACATCACTGTCAATGGATTGATGAAGAGGAGATCTTTCTGGTGATCGAGGAGAACCAATATCAGAAACAGAATGTTTGAATGAACGACCATTATCATAACTACCAAAATCTCTACTTTCATCACCATATTCAGAACGACCCTTACGGTAACTTCTTGAACTGTAGGAAGAATATTCACCATCTGGCCATCCATATGAATAATCATCACGCCTAGATAACTCTCTTAGATCTCCAGCTGATGCAGCAACATCATCATGAGAAGACTTTGATTTTGATGAGTAAGTTAATGTTGGACTACCACAAACTCCTCCATCCGCAAAATCAGTCCTTAATTTGTGTTCAGGTCCTCCCAATGCTACCCCTCTCATTTCTTTTACTGCAGCTGTTGCAGCATCAATACTTTCAAATTGAATATAAGCACATGTGTCACCTTTAACATACTCAATTTTTTTAATAACACCAAATCTATCAAATTCTCTTTCTAATTGAGCTAATGATGTCCAAGGACCCAAGCCACCAACCCATATTCTTTGAGTAGGAGTAGATTTACCGTAACCTATTTTACATTGGAATTTTCCTAAGTATTGACCAGATAATTCAACTTTAGCTCTGTGAGCCATATCTAAATTTTGATATCTGACAAATGCATATGCATTCCCAGTCCCAGGTAATGGTCTTTTAACATCAATATCTTCAACAACACCATATCTACCAAAAATTCGGCGAAGTTCTTCATCAGAAATTGATATTTCTAGATTTCCAGCGAATAAAGTACGTGTTGCCAGTGGATCATCTTCAGGAGGAATGTGATGTAAATAATTGGGAAATTTGTCTTTTTTATCATGCATCAAATGAGGGTGAGGATGAGGTCTAAATGGAGGCAAAAAATGTCTAGGTGGCCCATATAATGGATGCATAGGCCCTAAATGAGGATGTAGTGGTGCCACATGATGTAATAAAGGTCCTCTTGGAATCATCAAATCATGAGGATGCAATGGTGGTAGACCTATTTCTCTGAAATCTCTTGGAGGTAACATTGGAGGAAGTGAACCATAAGGCAATCTTTCATAAAATCTATCAGCTGGATGAGGTCTATGAAGCTCTGCAGGAATGGGAGACCTATGATAATATCGATCATAATCTGGTGAATAGCTTCGAGAACGAGAACGTCTAGATGTTCTAGATTCATAATGATCTCTAGAGCTACGACTTTCATAAACAGGAGTAACAACAGCAATTTTTTCAAACAAACTTATTCTAGGCTTACTATGCTTAGCATCTTTAGCATCTTCTGAACTTCTAAAACAAACATAAGCCACTCTTTCTTCTAACTCATGAGATATTCTCACAGAAAATTCTCCAAATTTTCTATATTCTCTATATAAAGTTTCCTTGACTTGTTCATCATTAGCTTTAGGATGTAAAGCACTAACACAAAGAACTTTGTAAGTAGGATGAGATCTATCTAAATCTCTAGAACGACCAAACTCATCTCTTTCTGAATATCTAGATGGTCGAGGACTAGGTGGAGATCTGGCTCTACGACGTATACGTTCAGGAGATCCCCTTTCATCAGAACTTCCATCATAGCGGTTAATACTTCCATGTCGTTTTTTACGAGATATAGGCGGCGAGTCACGACCATAGCTTCTACGTTTCATATTTTCAATCTTCACAGTGATTTTTTTAGATTTAAATTCTTTAGGCAATCCAATCATTCACACTACTGGTCATTAATATCATAGAAATACCTAAAAATAGATAGTATTGTATAAAATTAAATCACAAAGACCATATACATAATTTGTACATTAACGCGTACTGAATTGTGTAAAAAAAATCACACTAAACTTACTTGCAGTAAGTTTTATAATATTTAACTAACCAAATCGCGTAATTATTGGTGTTAGGCGATTCTAAATATTAAGTTATACAAAAATTTTGGAAAGTGCCAAAAAAAATTCACTGAATAAACTGAAGCTCTTAAAAAATGTCACTCGATTAAAATATAGTTGATATAGGAAATATTTACTAAAATAAAACGTTATGTTGATTACCAGAACACTGAAACGATGTTGTGGCATTCCAAACACGATAGTTTTGTTGAATGCCACACTTACAAAGGTAACGCGGGCGGAGGAGAGAGAAATAATTCAAAACAAAATGGCTCTCAACATTACAGTTTACTTAGTTCTATATAGGCGATGAATTCGCTGTTGGGGCAACTCACCCTATGAGCCGCTTGCAGTGATAGAATTTACAAAGTTTTCAGTCATAAGTTCCCATGGTCATTGGTTCCCATCGCTGTGTTACCAAAGAGGTTGATGATAAGCCAGTTTTACCAACATAAAAAATTGTATTTAATTGTTGGAATAAAAATAATTTAATACTATTGTCATTTTAAATAATACTTAAGGTTAAAAATAAAGTAACTTTTTAGCTTCGATGCGAAGCAGAGAAAGTATTAATTTTATCATAATAATTTTATTTTTTATATCTGTCACTACTTTCCTCAGTTCTCACAGGACCGATTTTTCTATTTCTTATTTTTTATTAAAACTCCTATAACTTTTATAAAAATAAACATACCGAAATAATTTTAGCTTCGATGCGAAGCGTAGAAGGTATTAATTTTACTATGATGTGATTTTTATTTTAGCTTCGATGCGAAGCTGAGAAGGTATTAATTTTACCATGATGTGTTTATTTTTTTATTTTTTTTTTTATTTTTTTTTTTTTTTTGTGTCTGTCNTCTCACTGGACCGATTTCTTTCAAAAATACGTCAAAAGATCACAAATCGTATCTAGTTGGAGACATTACCTTTAAAAATTGAAAAAAATTACCTCGTTCCCCGCAAATGGGGGAAATATGCAAAAAAATTTAAATTTAAAAATTGCTAATTTTCGAAATTTTTTCAATTTTTTTACTAAAAACTGCCGTAACTTTTCAAAAATCAACAAATCAACATAATTTTTTTTTATACTAAAACCTTAAATATCTACCTTTCATTTGATATCATTTTTTTGAAAATCTAACACTTAACCTGCTCATTGAGGGAGATTTAAAATAGCAACTTTTTTACAAAAACTAACTTTTTCAACTTAATTTTTGAAAATGTTCCGGAAATACTGCGTCCTTTAAACATATATCAAATTAAAGCTTAATTTATGTACTATAAAATGGAAAAAAAAATTGGTCTCGACACTTTATCTTCTGCATGTAAACGGCTGCCGTAGTTAAAAAAACGCTATTTTTGTGTTAAAATTTTCGATTTTAAATTTTCAACTTAAAAATGCTATAACTTTTCGAAAAATGTATGTATCAGCACAATTCTTTTTTCTAAATGTATTATAAGTATATCTTTCATTTGACATACTTTTTATTAAAATTGGTCAAATTCCCCTTATATAGGGGGCGTTCAAAACTTGAAATATTGTAAAAAACATAAATTTTTTTCAACTGAACTTTTGAAAATGTTCCGGAAATACTGCGTCCTTTAAACATATATCAAATTAAAGCTTATTTTATGTACTATAAAATAAAAAAAAAAAAATTGACCCGACGACCTATCTTCTATGCGCAAATGGCTACCGTATTCAAAAATATGCTATTTTAACAAACTTTTTTTTTTTTAATTAAACACTATATACAGAATTGCATCGAAGCGTTTTTTATGATAGTGATTTTAATCACTGTCAGATATCATCTATACTGGACCCAACTATGCCACGACCCCACTGTGCTGGGTTTTTTTATTTGTAAATGCTTGTTTCTAATTAGTAATAATCTCAAAAAAAAAAAAAAAGGTGTTAAAAAAAACTTATTGAAGATTTGAAATCGACGCAAAAATTGAATGAGAAAAGTTTATTTTGGTCTTTGATTAAAATTCCTTGTAGACCGGCAAAAGTATTCATAAATAATAATTTTTTTTTTTAATTTAAAGTATTGCATTAAGCTATTCAATATCTATGCACATTTACCATAATAATAACAATTACTTTATAATTTCTCCATTAAAATTACAATACTAAATTATTAAATATCAATTTTATACTATATTAAATTGATATAATAAATATTTATTCATCTATTACACTTATAATTCATAAGACTTGTAATCAAGATATAAATATATATAAGAGTTCATTTTGCTTTTGGAATAATCCACCAAATTCTTAAATTAAACACTACAGATTTTTGTTCGAAGCCGTTCTTATAATAATGATTTTAATCACTGTCATATATCGTCTATAGTAGTCCCAACTATGCTACGTCCACACTGTGCTGCCGTTTTTAGCTTCGATGCGAAGCTGAGAAGATATTGGTTTTACTTTGATGTGTTTTAGCTTCGATGCGAAGCTGAGAAGGTATTAATTTTACTATGATGTGTTTTTTTATTTTT
>NW_026099572.1:35962623-35989387 GCF_025091365.1 Daktulosphaira vitifoliae | reverse complement strand
TATTATGAAAAAAAAAATTTGACCTCTGGACTTGTCTTCGTGGTGAAAATGGCTACCAAATGCTATTTTTGTGTGAAAATTGTCGATTTTATTTTTTACATTTTTACTTTATAATGCTATAACTAATTGAAAAGTGTATGGATCAAAATAATTTTTTTTTTGAGAAATAATATTTTTTAATATTCCCTTTTTTATTTGACATACTTTATCTTAATCAGGATATTAATAAGGAACTAGCAGATCATGTAGCATTTGGAATAATCCACCAATTTTTTAAAATTAAACACTATTAAATANTCTTAATCAGGATATTAATAAGGAACTAGCAGATCATGTAGCATTTGGAATAATCCACCAATTTTTTAAAATTAAACACTATCTAAATATTTGCATCGAAGCGTTTTATTTTGATAGTGATTTTAATCACTGTCAGATATCAATATACTTGATCCAACTATGCCACGTCACCACTAAGCCGCGACCCCCCTGTGCTGGGTTTTTTTAAGAGGTGTATCTCATTAATAGCATTTGGTAGCCATTTTCACCGTGAAGATAAAATAAAATCCGAAATTTTTTTTTTCCATGATAAAGTATATTACATTAGCTTTAGTTTATGATATATATAAAAGTGTTAGACTTTCCGGAACATTTTCAAAATTTAAGTTGAAAAAAGTAATTTTTTGTAAAAAAGTTGTCATTTTAAATCCCCCTTTGTGGGTAGGTAAAAAGTCAGATTTATAAAAAAAATATACCAAATGATAGTTAATGATATCATGCATCTATATAAAAAAAGAATTATATTGATTCGGTTATTTTTAAAAATGTTATGGCAATTTTAAGTAAAAAAAATTGAAAAAATTTCGAAAATTAGCATTTTTTAAATTTGTAACTTTTTTGGAGGTTTCCCCCATTTACGGGGAACGAGGGATTTTTTTTCAATTTTTGAGGGTAATGTCTTCGACTAGATACGATTTGTGATCTTTCGACGTATCGTTGAAAGAAATCGGTTCGGTGAGAGCTAAGAAAAAGTGGTAACAGACACAAAAAAAATAAACACATCTTAGTAAAGCCAATACCTNAAGTCTGACACTTTTATATATATCTTAAATTAAAGTTAATGTTCTCAGCTTCGCACCAAAGCTAAAAGGGATTAGCAAAAAAAAAAAATTAAAAAATCATGTCACTTTACTTTACTTTTCTTAAAATAATAATTATGTTAAAAAAATTAATTTTGGTATATTTTAGTTCCATATATATCTTGATTTATCAGTTATTAATTATTCCTTTAATTCATTCTTTATACCTCATTAGGATGTTAACATTTTTTTGAAATGACAACTTACATAATTAACTAACTTATAAAAAAAAAATTATCTAATTATGAATTTAAAAAGTGACTAATAACTTATAAATCGAGAAATATATAAAACTAAAATATACCAAAAATAATTTTCTTAAAATAGTAATTATTTTAAGAGAAATCGATTGGATAACGTTAAATAATCACTCTGTATCTGTTACACAAAATTAGATTTGTAATCTGTCTTCGTTCATGTGTCATTACAGTTGTTTAATATACACTGCAATATACATACCGCATATTTTGATTACCGCCAGATTGTGCATTCTGATTAACAATACTTCCAGTCTCGCAACTATGTGTGTTTTCGTTGAATTCTCAACATATACAAAGTGATCGATTATATTTGACAAATCAAATAACATTAGATCCAGCTAATATTTTTCGTTATTTTTTAGCTTCGATGCGAAGCTGAGAAGGTATTGGTTTTACTAAGATGTGTTTTTTTTTTTTTTTTTTTTTTTTTTTTTGTGTCTGTTACCACTTTTTCTCAGCTCTCACCGAACCGATTTCTTTCAATGATACGTCAAAAGATCACAAATCGTATCTAGTCGAAGACATTACCCTCAAAAATTGAAAAAAATTCCCTCGTTCCCCGTAAATGGAGGAAACCTCCGAAAAAATTACAAATTTAAAAATGGCTAATTTTCGAAATTTTTTTACTAAAAACTGCCGTAACTTTTTTAAAAATAAACGTATCAATATAATTCTTTTTTTTATAGATGCATGATGTCATTACCTATCATTTGGTATATTTTTTTTATAAATCTAACTTTTTACCTTTATTTTATCTTCACGATGAAAATGGCTACNGAAAAAAAAATTTCGGACTTTATTTTATCTTCACGGTGAAAATGGCTACTGAATGCTATTATTGTGTGAAAATTCTCGATTTTATTTTTTACATTTTTAACTTTATAATGCTATGACATATTGAAAAGTGTATGGATCAACATTATTTTTTTATGAGAAATAATATTTTTTAATAATCTTTTTTCATTCGACATACTTTATCTTAATTAGGATATTAATAATGAACTAGCAGATCATGTAGTTTTTGGAATAATCCACCAATTTTTTAAAATTAAACACTATCTAAAGATTTGCATCAAAGCGTTTATTTTTGATAGTGATTTTAATCACTGTCAGATATCATTATACTTGATCCAACTATATCACGTCACCACTGTGCCGCGACCCCCCTGTGCTGGGTTTTTTTTTTTTTGAATAATTTATGCATTCTTAGATAACATTAAAATCATATTTTTAGCTTCGATGCGAAACTGAAAAGGTGATTATGTGTGTTTTTTTATTTCGGTCCATAAAAAACTAACTGAATCGATTTTAATTGGTATCGATTTTAAAATTGGTCTCTTCTCTCATATTTTTCAAAATTTTCTTGTATGCAATTACAGGTCTATTCTTGAATGAATATTTTTCTAATAACTGACATATTATGTATAATCTAATCACATTTATTTAAAATTTTACTCATTGTGTCAACGCTGTTTCCTGTAATCACAGTAAATCTTGTGCATAAAATCAAAAATTGTGAAACACTTTATTTAATTTACAAAGGTATTTTATTTCATTTTAAAATAAGTAAATCAAGTGTTATTTGGAATTTTTTTAACTTGAAGCAGATAATATTCATGTAAAGTGTGGACTTAGTCGTATAAAATTTAAAAATAATCATTCTTCGACTTCAAATTTAATTAGACATATTAAATCTAAGTATCCATTAAATTTTCTATCAAATTTATTAAATAGAAAGACTCATGTAATAGAAGAGATGATTGATGACCCAAATATTGCTCCATCAACTTCTACTTCTGTAAGTTAAATCTATATATCACAATTCACATGATTCAGAATTTATTGATAAGACGTTCTAAACTAAATTCAATTCTCAGTAGTTCACACTGAGTCATTGAGTCACTGTACTATGGCACACTGATTAAGCTCGTTTAGTTGACCTAAAAGATTCAACTCTTTGAGTTGACTCACTCACGAACTACCCATCCCTAGATATCATTTATACTTCAACTATGCCGCGGCACCACTATGATAACTTTTTATTATTTTTTTTAACAAAAAAAAAATATATAAATTTTATTTTAATTTTAAAATGGTTATTTTAATATCTTTTCTTACAAAAAAATGTTAAGGGGGATAACAATTTTTAGATAAGTATTTATTGGATTACAAGCATTTTAATAGTGCATATATGAGGTTATAATAAAAATATAATTTTAACGTAGTCTAAGAAAGCATAAATTATTAAAAAAAAGGTAATGTAATATATTTGCTGAATCAAAATTTATTAAATTTGTCAAAATATTGTGGGCAATACATGTATACTTTAAACACCAGACTTGGTTATCGAGGCAAAATTATGTTTTTAAATATATATCTCGGACCATGATTATCATACAACCCTGAACATCCATTTTTATGAGCCATGTTTTAAACAAAAGTAGGACAATCAATTTTGCTAATTTATATAGTTGATATAGCGTCGTGTCTCGGTGTATAGGTACTGAAGTTCGATTCCGCTGCACTGAAGTATGTAAGAATTCCCGTCATCTCGGGCACAAACAAAAGATTTTATAGAGGATATTAAACATGATTAAAAAATAATAATTAAATAATAACATAAAATTTAATATGGATCCCAAATTCTATATTTGTCTGAAGCCTTCAATATTCTAGTTACATAAGAGAGAATCGACGTATTAAATTGTACAATACATTTTTTAATAAGTGGGATGTTGTATAATTAAAGTTTTAGTAAGTTTTCAACTAACAAATGTCAAATTATTTCTGTTATTAATTTCTAAATTCATAAATTCTTACAGAGGAATATTTTTAGTTTTTAAAGAGACTGACAAAAAGAATAATCAATTCATTTGTAATAGAATTTTATATTATTAAATATTTAAAGGAAGTATTATAGCACAATAAATAATGTGTATTTAAATATTTTTTAAACAATTGTTCTTCTTTGTTAAATAGCCTGGATATTTAAATGTTTGTTATTAATGACAAATAGTTTTTAAATTAAAAAATGTATAATCTATAATAATAAATAGAATGTATACAAATAAATAATCTGATTAATGAAGTTTCAAAAAATCAGTTGAATAACATAAAAATTTAATTAAGCACAGCAAACATGGACGTAATGTGATGTATATATTCAAAATCATGCAACAATCAACATTTTATATTTATCATTTAACACATTAAAAGGATCAATCGTTAAAAAAAAATGAACAAATAATATTATTCAATAAATAGTATAGAATATGTATTGAAACAATGAATATAATTTATATATATATATATATATTGGAATTGGACTCATTAAAAATATACATAAATAATATTTTTTAAATGTTGTAAATATTTATTGCTAAGCTTAACGACATGTTTGAGCGAAGTATATAAAATAATTTTAAACTGCTTTATTAAAAATGTAGCTAGTAAATTATTATATGCAAACACAGTAACAACAACAAAGAAACATAAAGCATAATTTTAAATATATAACTACCTTAAAATTCAAAGATGGTATTTTTTTTTAGTAAATTATAGAAAGGAATATACTGATATGCATAGTACAATAAAAAAAGAAAAACATTGTTTTGTAATCTTGTAATTAAAATATAAAAATTAAATTTATACTTAATTTTATCAAAACATTTTTAATAGAAAATAAAATGCTGCTGCTTATTTTCAAAATTAAAAACATTAATAAATGATGTAAAAGTTTTAGAAAGTATGTATAATTTAAATTTTTAAAAAGTATTTCAGTTGAAATAATATTTAATATAATAAAATTAATTAGTTTGTTAATATCTCAGCTACATTAAAAATATATAGTAAGTAATTAATAATGTTCTTAACATTAATTTTTTTGAAATATTAAAATATACATTAAAAATGTATAATAATATTTAGTCTTCCTTTCCCCTGTTTATTTTTAATAAAAAAAAAACAATAAATTTTAACAAAAATTATTGCATTTATCAATTTATCTTTTAACATTAAATTGCCAGTTATAAAAATTGTTCTGATAATTAATTAACATTTTATACCATTATTAATGACTTTTATTATAGATATTTAGAGGATATTTTAAAAGAAAAAAATTTGTATAGAAAAATATTATATAAATGCTAGTGATAAGTTTCTATAAATCACAATTAAGAAGAAGGTAAACAATTATTTAAGTATAATGAGAAGAATTATTATACAATTGTATCAAAAGTAATAATTATGATCACAGCAAATATAAAAATAATATAAAATAAACAGTAATAAAAATATGAAATAATATAACAGATATGATAAAATATGAACGAACACCATTTAAATACTACTCTAATAAGTTATAACACAATTAATATTATTAAAGTCTTAATTTCAGTACTTATGATTGAATACATAACATGATAGTTAAAAATGTTATTTAACATGAAGCAAATAAAATTTTTTTGTAGTAAAAAAATGTTATTTTAAAATTTTTCAAAATTTTATTTTTATTTAATCCTAGTTAAAATTGATAATCGTCTTTGAATTGTCAAAATAGAAATGTAATATTATTGTTTTTGTTAATTTATGTCAAATTTAGAAATCTTTTAATTAACAACAAACGAATAAAAAAAAAAAAAAACAACCATTGTAATAATAGTTAAAGAAGTATATTTAATATTTTCAATCTAATACCCAAGTATTTATCTAACAAATATTATAGCAATAACAAATAATTTTCTTGCTGTGTAAATCACACTGGTGATCCATCATTTGTGCAAGTAAAGCACCAACATGTGCGCTATCTTTTCGATGCAACAATAACATGTGTTTTAGAATCTTTTATATTTTGAACTTGGTCTAAAAGATTTTGCTTTTCTTCTAAAAGTTTACTAATGTTATCTTGTGCCGAATTTAACCAATATCTTAAAAAATAATTTAATGATTATAATAATTACAAAAAAAAAAGAATAAAAATAATTACTTTAAGTTCTTATTTTCTTCAACAAGTTTTTTCAACTCAAAATTTTCTTTTTTTAAACGCTCTAGAGTAGCTAGTTTTCTATAGAGATATTCATTTTCAATAGAAAGTTTTTTTGATTCATGTATGACTTTTAATAATTGATCATCACAGTCATTTGTTTTTTTGTAGTCTTCTAAATTAGGCTCAATGCATATCAGTCCATCTTTAGTTCTTTTAATTTTTAATTTGTTAAGACATATTTCAGTGTTAGAGAGTTTTATAGCTCCCTGAGAATCATTTTGTAATAAACTATTGTAAAATAATATTTTTGTGTTCTCAATTGTGGCCTAAAAAAAAAATAAATATATTAATTTTAGATAGTTTTAATATTTATTTAAAAAATAAATATTACATCATAAATAAAAATATTATGAAAAGTAAACAAATTTTTCATTTATAACTATTTTCCAAAAGTTGAGTTAAATATTTTTAAATTTTCATTAAAATATTTCAAATATTAAATTTTTGATGTTTATTTTTATTCTTTGATTAATAACAATTTTGAATTAGTATTTAGTTGATTCTACATTAATATCCTCGGAAAAATTAATACAGTATTTGAATAATCATAAAAAATTTATTATTTTTTTTTAACTCACTTCAAAAGCAGGAGGTTTGGATGGCTGTTCGTCAAGAAAGAAGTCTCCTAAGTTTGTTAATGAACACGAATTTAATGATAAGGAAATATTATTGATTCTAGCAGAGAGTTGATCATTTTTCCAAGGGCTATTTTGTATTGATTTTACATCAAAATGAGGTATTATATCATGTTCCAATCGGAGCATAACTTGAGGTAATTGTGGTACACCTTCAACACCATCTACTTCATTCCAGTCCCGTGTTCTAGTGATGAATTTATCCTATTTAATGTTAAGTTACACATATAATTTTAAAGTTTTTAATATATGTAATATAGGGCTCTGAAATAATATCGATATCATAATGATTTTTTTAGCTAATATCAATATAGAATTTTAAATTACATCAAAATTCATATTTAAATAAATAATAATGTATTTCACAAAATATTAAATAAACATTTTCTCAAGATTTCATTTCATTCTCATTTTCTCAAATGGTGATATTTGTTTGATATCCTGATAATATATAATAAAAAAACACTACAATATCGATATATAACATAAAATAAATTATTATTCAATTTATATAGTAATATAAAATATGAAAATGTAAAATTAGTTTATTTTGTGCAATATACATGAGTTATACATTGAATGTTCATATATATCAATGGCTAAGAAGTTAATAGTTGTAAGTCTATTTTTTCTCAATTTTTTTTTATGCTCGTTAGTTAACCTGGTTATATTTATTTTTTGATAATTGAATATTAATAAATTACTTACCATTTAAACCATGTTTTTTTGTTATTTAAATTTTTTAATTTATAGTTTTTATATACTTACTTAAATATCAATAAACCACTCTCCCGTAAAATTTAATTTTTGGGACCTACAACTTTTAATCTCTTTGAGTCATTGATATTTTTAATGATCTGATATGTGTTAGTTATTATTAAGGTTGGCTGTGTAACTACCACTTTAAATAAATTAAAAAACAGAAAAATTCATTTAATACTATATTCTATTTTTACTAATATTATTTTAATATGTATTTTTTATTATTAACAAAAAATAATATATAAGAATTATTAAGTGAGTTGATCCAGTACTAAAAAATTATTTCACATACCAAATAAGATATTTGTATAATAATGAAAATTATTTTTAAATAAATTTTTTTAAACAAACAATTCAACAAAACTACTATTATTTAAAAAAATATGTAATCAAATACCTTTTTATGCTGATAAATGAGCAGTAAATAATTGTGTAAGCACACCCATAACATTCCAAGGCAAACAATCAAATAAAAACAGACAAAAGTTAAATTTATGAATAATCATGCCAAATTATTATTCAAATGTTAGGAAAAATATATTTGTATAATATTTAATATTAAAGTACCACCAAATCTTATATTATTTGACACAATTGTCAAATTTATAGCAATACATAACATGAAATCAGTTAAAAGAAAAACATAGAGTAAAAGTTAACAATGTAATAAAGTTTTTTACTTAAATCCAATCTTAATCATAAAAAAAATAAAATAAAATACTTTATTAAATGTAAGGTAAAATTTTTGATCTACACAAAAGAGCCTATATTAAGAAACATAAATATTACAGCGAGGCTTAATTGTTTGTCAGTAATATAACATTCATAAATTTAAATGAAATGTTTATGAAAATAGAATTAAACAAATAACCTTTTAATTTAATTTAACAATAATTTTTGGTGCATGTTACTTTATAATGTAAAATATTTAGACAAATAAGTCAATTTTACTATTTCACTAAATGAGTTAAATAAAAATAGGTTGGGGAACTGAGCTCACTGTATATTCCTATAAGTTTATAGGTTAACATAGTTCCATACAAATTACACAATTATATCATCATTGAATTTTGGCATAGTGTAACTAAAATTTTTAGGGTACCCAATAAAAGAGACAAAAAAAAATATATCAGATTATTTATAATACCTAGCGTATGTTATTTAACGTCAATAAATCATAGAAAATTCTTTAATTATTATTAAAATAATTTTTTTCTTAATAAAAAAATGTATGCTTTTTTATTTTTTTAATTTGGTATTATACCAATAGTAAATAAAACATGCAATTATATTAGTTAAAGATTATAAAAAATTTATATCAAAATTAAAAATTTACAAAAATTATGAAATTATACAAACTTGAAATTCATCCCATGGTATACACGGACATTCATCTGTATCAATATTGGTAATTTGAACTTTAACAATTGAATTTAAACCTTTAGATTGATGTACAACTTCTACACGTCCCAATTTAAGAGTAGTTATAGAAATCTAAAATAAGATATATTCAAAATAAAACGTTTAAGTAATAAAACATTTTATTAAATATTTAATTATTACTAGATCTTTTCGTTTAATAGAACTACCAATTGAATCTCGTTCACTAGATGTTGTAGGTGGCGTTAATTCACCTCCTCCACCAATATCATCAAAAGCTTCAGCCGCAAATTCAATATTTTTTGATATACCACTTTTAGATTTCTGTGAAGATGGAAATCTAAATATAACATCAGCACCATATACAGTGTCTAAACTTAAATCCAGTAAACTCTCACTATCTGAACTTAAGTCAGACCTAAATTTAATAACACATATATTATTAGTAAAATTAGTTTAAATTTGAAAATGATAAATTACCTAACAGAAACATTATCATTAAAATCGTCATTCTGTTTAGTTTGAACATCAATAGATGCACCAAAAGTAAACCACCGTTTTTTCATTCCTTTGAATGAAGGCAAATTTATATCATTAGTTACAGATTCTGCCATTTTAATTTGAGACATTTCTTTAAGATTATCATAAACAACAGAAGCTGATTTGTTTGATATAAACTCCTTATGCTTCACATTAACATTAGTTGTTGAAATAGCTAATGGCATTTTTAATGATTGGCTCATATCATAAACATACCCTACATCCTAAAAATATAAGTAAAAAAAAACATAATAACAAAGCATATTAATAAATTTGAAGGTACTATTAACCTTTTTTTGAATTGCACATAATTTACCTCATATGTAGTTTGTACTACATTGCTTAATTGAACACTATGTCCACTTTGTGTAGCTATACTAGATGAATCAATTACAACACTTGAACTAATATCATCAACTCCACCAATCTTATTTATAATAGCATTTGTAACAAATGTTATTTCTACTTGGGTAATTAAGGCCGCTAAGACAAATGATCCATTTTTGTTATCTTTTATTATATTATGTTGATCCGCAATTACATAAGTAGTTAACTACAAAAATCATAGTCATAAAAATGATATTAACTCTAAAATTTTAAAACTTTAATTAAACATACTTCATCAACAATATCAGCTATGCGCATTAGAAATAGATATTGATAATGATTTATTTGAATGCTAATTAAATTTGATACATCACACAAAACTGTGATATCACCATGCTTCATAACATTTTGTAATTTTTCTGTTTTTGAGGTTAATGTAGGAAGTTCAATCCATAAGGTCAATGGAAAAGCTTCCAAAAATGGCACAGGATATGAACCAACTGCTCGAGCTCCATAAAAGTCACCCCATACTGGATCTAGTCGAATGCACCTAAATAAAAATTGGATAAATACAATATCAAATTTTTTTACAATTAAATTTTATACTAATTTTTAAAAACTTTAATTGCTATTTTAATATGAAACTATCAAAAAGCATTTAAAACTTTTTCATCATCAATGTGAAGCTGAGAAAGTATTGATTTAACTATGATGTTCTTTTTTTTTGTGTTTGACTACAAAAAAATCAGCTTTCACTGGGCTGATTATGATTATCTAAACTAAAAATTGTCTGTGTAGTATATAGATGTACTAACCGAGTACCAAGTAAAAAAGTGCTTACAAGCCTAGTAATAAGTAAAAGTTGGGTAGCCAAATTTTTAGCATTAATAAAATAAAAGGTCAAAATATTACATTTCTAACATTTCATCCTAATTTAAGTTAAAACAAAAATATAGATGTAGGATAAAAAACTGAAATCCCTTCCCATATTTAGTTTATGCTCTTCTAAAAAATAGAAATATCATGAGTATTTTTTTTTTTATTAAGAACTTCATGTCACACAGTAGATCAATCAGTTGCAACCTTAGCATTAATGTTCAGCTGCTCTGGTGCTGTTGGATCCTGGATGGATGACCATATAGGAACTTTAAAAGTGACACACACCTGCCACCATACTGGTTTCCTCAGTCATGAGACTGTGCCAGATTGATAGCCAGCAAAAAATTCCGTCAAAGCATTAAGGCATAGTTGAGTTAGAGGCTATGATAATGATGATGTATTTTAAAAGTATATATATATTTTATAAAGAAACCAAATTACATTTGCCTCCTAAAAAATTGTTCACCCAGCATATGTATGCAAACTCTTCATTATAAAATATTTATTCAGATAATCTCGAAAAAAGCATTTCTTAAAATCTTTTAAATATTGATTGAAATAAAAGCCATATCGTGTTTAAAATGTACTTATTTATTTCATTAAACTTTATTGAATTAAACATTTTTTTTATTGTTTTATGAACATATTAAAGCTAAAATTATGCTTTAAAAGATTTCTTTTATTCTTTCATTTATAATTTTATTAATTCCAATATAACACTATTTATTCTAATTGATAACAAAAAAATAAAAACCCAGCAAAGTTGGACAAGAATAGATGATAACTGACAGTGATTAAAATCACTATAGTAAAAATGGATCCGAGCAAATCTGTATATAGTGCTTAATTTTAAGAAATTGGTGGGTTATTCCAAAAGCAAAATGAACTCCTATATCCTAAAAAGTTTTATGAATTATAAGTGTAATATATGAATAAATATTTATTATAGTAATTCTATATAGTATGAAATTGATATTGAATAATTTAAGTATTATATACTTTATTGAGAAATTATAAAATGTTATAAAATTGTTGTATATAGAAGGATTCGATTTCTCTTAAAATAATAATTATGTTAAAAAAATTATTTCTGGTATATTTTAGTTTTATATATTTCTCAAATTATTAAATATTAATTTTATTTTTAATTCCTACCTTAAACCATATAAGGGTGTTAACTTTATTATTTTAAAAGACAACAAACATACTTAACTAGTTAATAAAATAATAAATTATATCATTAGAAAATGGCTAGTAGAAAACAGTTTTTAAAATATTACTTTAGAAGTTATTAACATTTAATATATTGGGAGTAAGAGTGTGGCACAGTAAGATGTAATCATAAAAATAACAACCACACTTCATAATCACTCTACATTTTAAATTAGTTATAACTTCCAAAATAATGGATTTAAAGTTGATATCGACCAGTTATTTACTTAGTTAGATAATTTTTAATTACAAGCCAGTTTAATATGTATGTAGCTATTAAAAAAATAAAGATGATACACTTTTATGGCATAAAGGATGAATTTAAAAAAAATAATTGATAAATTCAAAAATACATGAAACTAAAAACACCAAAAATGGTTTTCTTAACATAGTTATTATTTTAAGAGAAATCAAGTGGCTAATATTAAAATTTCGATTTTATAACTTTTTATAATTTCTCCATAAAATTTATAATACTAAATTATTCAATGTAACTTTCATTCATATAACATTTATGAAAATCAGTAACCCCCTGTCAGATAGAAGGTGTATATATTAAGTTTTTATACAAATTATTTATTGAAATAATTGTGTTGATCCATACATTTTTTAAAAAATGATAGAACTTTAATTTAAAAATTTTAACACAAAAACACCATGTTTTTTAATTATGAGCAACCATTTGCACATAGAAGATAAATCTTTGGAACAAATATTTTTTTGACTTAAAGTACATAACATAAGTTTTAATTTAACATATATTTAAAGAACGTAGTATTTCTGAAACATTTTCAAAAGTTAACTTTTCGTAAAAAATTGCAAATTTGTATCCCCCCGTGGGCAAGTAAAGGGTCAAATATATCAAATGAAAGGTAAATATCTAAGATATTTATATAAAAAGAGTATTTAGTTTTGATCATTTTTCATAAAGTTTTAAGAAAGAAAAGTTAAAAAAATGTTGAAATTTACCAATTTTAAAAATCATATTTTTTGGAGAATTTTTTTTATTTAACAATAATGTTTTAAGGTAAGGCTTGGAAGGAGATATAAGGCCACACATACACACACTCGAAATATTTTTTCTTTTCAATTTTTTACTATCTTCTAGAACGTCAAAAAATTTTAAACCCGTGTTGTTAATAAAATAGTTTAAAATGTTCTATAAACCAAAGGAAATTTTTGATATTTTTGTTTTAAACTGTAAATGTAAAAATCCTGCTTTTAACCTAAACCAAATTAAATTAAAGCTATTGAAATATACTATATTCAAAAGAAAAATTATCTTGACAATAGTTCTATGTAAAATTATCATCAAGCTAGAAAAATTTGTCTTAAAAATATGTTTTGTTTTCAATTTTTGAAAATGTTCTGGGACGGTTAACAAATCAAAACATTTATCAGACTAAAACTTTTTAAATGTACTATATGATTAAAAAAAGAAAAATGACTTGATGATTTGTCTTCTATGAGTAATCAACTCTTTTTATTTTGATAACTTTATGTAAAAATACATCAAAGTATTTTATGAGGATAATGTTAATTATAGTCAGATATCAATTTATACAAAAATCTATTAAGCCAGGTCCCTACATTTTTTTTTTTTGTATTCATAGTGATAATTTAATTTTTTATAGTATTTATATATGTAAAGATTCACAATTATTATTTTGTATTTTTATGTAGAGACGTTAGTTTAATAATTCAATAAAGTAATATACGATTTGCTAGTTCACCAAAAAGTATTTATATATATATAGTGAATTACTATACAATGAATATCATCAAAATTGAATATGTTAATAAACAATAGTACTATTTTATTCAATATCAATGTTATCATAGAATTTTCTGTAAGAAACAATAATGTTTAATGAAATACTTAGAATTAGTTTCACTATATTTAAAAATTTATGTATTTTAGTGTATAATTTTTGAACTTAAACTGTTATTTATAATATAATATATTATTCATTTTTATAACATAAAAGTTGCAAATTAAATTTGTTTTTTCTTAAATCAGAAATTCAATAATTCAATGTTTTTTAAAGACTTATCAGAGTAAAAAACCATGCTGTATTTAAAATTGATAACTTTTATAATAAAAAAGGTGGTTTTGATGAAATATAAAAATCAGATTTCATATTACACAAAAATTAAATCTAGATACAACTTACCATACATCTTTTGCTTCTATCCACAAAAGTTCTTGTGTAAGTTCATTCATAAATTCATCTAATGAATTACCAAGTATTACATTAGGGAGTTTTCGTATATCATCCTTACCTAAATTAAAATCTTAATTTTAAATTTTATAAAAATAATATAACTTAACTTCTGTAATACCTCCAATAATAAATAACTTAAATTAATTACATAAATCAATAAAAATTGGGTTATTTAATGTTTAAAACAATTTTTTTGATGCTGATTCCAAACATGTCATTAGTTATTTTCTACAATCAATTTGAGTATTAGAAGAAATACAGTTTTAATAAGAAAAATTTGACTTAAAATTTTTTTTTGATTTCTACGACACCCCTTGATTGTGTTTATAAAATATTGATTGTGCAAAATTGGAAGTCATTAATTCAAGTTTAATATTTGAAGTTGACTTTAACAGACATTTTTAAAAATATATTTTTACACTGTTATTATTAATTGTCAATAGAAAATATGAGGATTCAAAAAGTACTGAAGTATTTTAATAACTATATTTTTTTTATTTAAATACTTTGAACATTGTTAAATTTGATTAAAAATATATAAACAACAAATCTAACTATTTTTTGTTTAAAAAATTTTGTTATAAAATTGTACAATTTGTTTATAAATTGTAATTATTTAAATAATTAAAATTGGTAAAATTATGATATATAAAAAGATAAAATGCAAATATTTTTCACACCATACATCAAAATTTTTATTTCTTATACCATTTTTTTTTAACATGATTAACAATAACGACATAAAAAGAAATTTTAAAATAGTTATAGAGAAAAGTTTAGTTTTATATATTTTATTCATCTGTTAAACTTAACTTCAAATGTAAAACTTGATTGAATGACATCAAATTTTAGCATAAAATATTATCAATATTCTATAAATACAATCAAAGGTTGTTGAAGAAAAAAATTTTTTTAACACATGTTGTTTATTAAACTGTACTTTTGTTAATACTCAAATTATCAATACAAATTTTCTACTCTTGTCATTCAAGAACGTATGATAGTAAATTTGTGTTAACTGTAAAAGTTTGTGTCTATTAATATACATGAATTATTAAAGATAATATTACATATATCCATACTACAAACCCACTCAATATATTAAAATGCTTGTAACTCAATAATTATTTAACCTAAAGTTGTTATCAACCTATCAAAAAATTTTGTAAGAAAATTACTAAAAAATATTTTGAAATTTTAAAAAAATAAATTTTTTTAAATGGTAACCTACATATATAACTATTTCATGTAATGTAAAATAATCTAATTAAGAAAATGATTAGGGGATCATAATTTTGGAACCAGTAGTTTAAAAGTTATAAATATTTTTATAGGAGTAGCGTGGTAAAGTGATGCATAAGTAAAAAATAACATATTAACCCACACTTAACTTCCACTCTATATTTAAAAATATTAATATCTTTCAAAATACTGGTTCAAAAATTTTCTTAGTTGAATTATTTTCCATTATATGAACTAATTAAATATGTATGTTCCATTTAAAAAGATAAAGTTTGTACTTTAAAGGACCCTTGTACCTTAAAGGAATAAACATCACAACTAAAAAATATTTAACCACCCAAAAATCGAAAAATTAATAACACTAAACAAAACTTAGCAATTTTTTTTTATAAAATAAAAATTAAATTAATATCGGTGTAATATTCCTTATATAAGCTATAAATAATAAAATACAATTTTTACATTTAATAAAATTGCTATTGTTATTTTCTGATAAATGTTAAATATTCTAACAAAAGAGGCTTTTTTACTCCAATGATTGATATGTTAATTTAGAGTTACTTTATTTACTAGAAAAATATTTTACCTTGAGCATGGTCTATAAATTTTTGAGTTATAGGATGACAATCTCCTTTTTTAACTGGATATTCAGAAGTGTAAAAAAGAGATGACAGTTGCAAATTATTTATACAGTTTGATAAATCAGTTCTAGACATACCCTGTTCATTATTGCGAATATTACTTATAGTAGCACGACTGGTTTGCAAATTTAATGATTTTGGTCTATCTTTTTGAGAATAAATCTGTTTTGATTCTTCAAATATTATCTGAATAGTATAAAAGTAAGTAAAAATTGAAAGATAATCATACATTTTTTTTTTTAATGAATAAAAATTAAAAAATATTATTAAAATGATTCACACTCACACGAGGCATAATTGCTTCAATGAGTATGTCTATATAAATCATATTTCCTAAATTTTCTTGATTTGCAACATTAGTAGTCATAAGTGATTTATACACATTTAATGCAAATGTATTTAACCATATAATTGTTAAGTTATCAAAATTGAGCTGTACTGGATTTAATTGAACATAAAACTTTGATGGAGGCACTAGAAAAAATTTTATTTTTAATGACAGAACTGATAATTATTATTAAATTCTATCAATACTAATACATACAAGGAAATGCTATGTCTCCTGGATAATAATAGTATGTAAATTCTGCATGAATTACTTTTGAATCAGATGGCAATTTATGACATTCTTTATCACCTTAATACATTCAAGCAAAAGCAAAATTTATTAAAACAATTTTTTTTTATTTGTAATTATTACCATTTGATGTAAAATAACAGGGTGATTGCTTAACAACAACTTATACAATATCTTAAAAAGAATAAAACATAATATATTTTTTTCTTTTTAAATTTAAGAGTATTCTATGTTCTACTATTAAAAAAAATTAGTTGTCCTATCCTCTTTTATCTCCCTTAAAGTATTATCAATATTTTAATGGAATCATATATGTTTAATTAGCGTTGTGCCTTTATGTGTAGCAACTGGGGGTTGATTCCGTTGCACTAAGCTATTTAGGTTTCCCATCTTGTCTAACACAAGCATAACTTTTCAGAGAGGACATTGATAACAAATAGAATAATAATAGTATGAAAATACAATACTAAGATAATATTGTTCAAAAATTGTAATGCCTTGACTAATCATATATGTTTCAATTTAAAAAACTCAAGTTGATACAATTTTAAGAGGTAAAGATTTTTATAGGATTTAAGACTAAACAATGACTGGATTTAGATTAAGATTAAGATAAAAATTAAATTGTTATTATTTTAGCACACCAGTTAACATTACATCAAGGAGAATTAAATCATAATATTGACTATTATACATAAATACAGAAATAGCTTTGGTACTGGATAAAACTGATAATACTAAACAAAAATTGAAAAAATAAAAACTTACTTCAAATCAAAAAATTAATATAATATTGCATATACTACAATAGGATATAAAATTTAAAACACACTTATTTAGTAAAATGTATTATTTTAAGTATAACAAATTTAAAATTGAAAGTATATTAAAAAAATGTAAGTATGTGCATACAATGTATGCACATCATCAGCCAGTACAAAAATTATAAATGTATATAATTTCTAGTCTTGCTAATATTATAAAGCTTGCCTATTACAATAGCCCAAAAAAATTATATAAATAGGTAAATGACCTGCTCATACTTGCATTTTTTAATAACAATTAACAATTTATAATATTAACCCTGAATAAGCAATGACCACAATAATTACTACTTACAATTATTATCACCCAATCAAAAAATATGATGCATCTTTAATTCATTTACAAAATTGGTTGCACTGCCTTAAATTTTCATTTTATTATAATTACTAAAAGAACATTATAGTAAAACTATATTTTTTTCATTTAAGCATTAAAGTCAGAGATATATTTAAATGTGTTTAACTACATTAAAATTACTAATGTCGTTAGAATATTAATTTAGAAAGATAGAGAATATTTTTTCCTTACCTAAACTATAAAATATTTAATTATATCATTTACTGAAGCTAATAAATTAAACAAATAATTAACATTCATAATTAAATACAAATTTAATTACTTTTAATAAAATGAATTGGGTCTTGTTTTTTGCCAGTTTGAACTCTAAACACAGTAAAATCTGATACCCTTAAAACAGTACAACTAGTCATGAGCTTTGAATACTGCTTTTTCATTTGTCTTGCAATGTTAAGTTTCTAAAATTATTAATGTGATGTTAATTATTAATGTTGGGGATTTAAAGCAAACTACTTAATATACCCTAAAGGGATACATTGTATTTTAAGTATCCTATATCCCCTTTACTTTTTAACAAATTAAAAAATGTTTAAAATATTAAAATAATTAAATATCATCAAATTAAAAAAATTATCTTAAATTTTTTTTTTCAACAATTATTAAAAGATTGTCTTGAGTAACTTACTTAAAAATACTTTTAATTAAATTTACTAGTTGTTAACTAAGAATATGAAAAAATAAATAATGAACTTTTCAGTAATAATAATAAACTTATACTATCTACTCTTCATTTACTTTTATATTACTATAAAATTATTTATTTTAATAAATTAGTTTTTTGAATATAATAAAATAAAATAATTAATTAACTTTTATTTTTTTCAGTTATTGATGTTACAAATTTTAGTGATAATGTTAATTTAGCAAATCTATCTCAAGTTTATTTATACAACTTACTGAAGCTGAATCATCTGATAAATCAAGTTTTTCTTGAACCACTGTGTAAAGTTTAGCCCAAAATTCATTTTGAGAATCCTTTAGCCATTGAAAAAATGATGAACTTGCTTTCTTATAAAGACCCCAATGCAATCTGTCACTTTCAGCTAAATGATAAGGGTATAGATCAATTTGAAAAGAATTAACTTCAATTTGAATAGAACCTCCATTTTGTAATTCTGGATGAAGGGAACGACCTAAAAATAAACACACAATTAATAACTCAAATTAATGATACCTAAAAAAGATTTAACTTACTTCCAGGGTCATCACTGAGATGAAGAAATACTTTTTGAGCAACAAAATGATAAGATGTTTCAATTACATCATGAAAACTAAATAGACAAGAACTTTTTGAACTTGATACAAATTTACCTCTTTTTTGCTGATCTAACTGTGCTTGATACTCAGGTAAACACTAAATATGTCCAAAATCAAAAGTAGTCAAGAAGTATATTAAAAAAAAAAAGTTATAATACAGTAAATAAAAACTTTAAATATGTTAAAAAAAATTTAGTTATAAGTAAATTACTTCTAATTTTCTTAATGCTTTATTTTTTCTAGAAAGATCCATTGATCTTTGTACTATACCAGCTATTGAGTCAATGTAATGGAGTGCAGCTTTCATTTGAGAATCAGTGAAAACACACAAAAGTTCTTCAATTAATATTGCTAATTTACATCCTAGTATAAAGCAATCTGATGAAAAAGTAAAAAAGCAATTACAACTACAACTTTTTATGAGATATCAAGTACATTACCAGAAAGTCTTTTTTTAATAGTTAAGCGACATATAATATCATTTGTAAATAGTTTTATAGGAGGTTTAGATCGATCATTAACTGGATATAATTCAATCCTTATCATTTGCCATGTCAACTCTTTAAATATAAGTATTTGAGTTTTTTGTTCATTTTTTAACCGTGTTGTTTTGAGATTAGTTAACTCCCAATTAGGTGACTTTGATTGAACAAGTACTTTAAGGATCTAAAACAGAATAAGTTAATTTAAAATAAATTAAAGCTATATAAATTTAAGCAACAAGGAAAGACGATAAAAATACTTTTTTTTTATAGAATGTAAAATATAACACCCTACCAAATACTATATGTATTTAACTAACTATTTTAGTAAATACTATGTAAGACATAGTTAAACAAATACTATGTATTTTTTTTTTTTTTAATGCATATATTTATAATATTTTAGTATTTTTCTTAGTTTTTATATAATTATAAAAATAATTTCATAATTTTAAGAAATTTTGAACTAAATTAATAACTTTAAAATTAAATATTTTTTTTTTAAATAAGAGTGAGTTTTAATAAATAGTTTAAACCTGTAGAGAAGCTTTGAAAGCTGGATCTTTAAATGTGATGTTAACTTCATTTATTTGTATTGTAATTCCATCTATAATTTGATTTATAAACTTGTATTTTCCTGGTTGAAAAGCTGGTATATTTTCATGCATTGCCATTTCTTCTACATTTTCACAAGTTTCAACTTCTAAAGAAACTTTATCTAAGGTCTAAAAAATAAAATACCTTAATAATCTATGCAAGCTTTATTTAAAATTCTTAAATAAATATTTATTGTTACCAAAGTTATAGGAACTTTTTTAATGGTCATAAATGGAACTTGAACAAACACTCTATCACATTTTGCACTAGTAATTTTAATCCAATAAGGCACATCTAAGACATCCATTAGTGCATTTTCATCGAGTTCTAGATATGATAATTCACCTTCACCTTTGAAAGTACTTATATTTATGTCCTCTTCTTTTAAGCCTTTTGTAAACCTGTTCATCAATATTGGCAAATAAAATTTAAATAAATGAAATCTTCATAAAAAAAGTTCACCTTGATAGTTGTTTAAGAATTTGCTTTTTAAGCACTGAAGCCATTTTTTGAATATTAAATTCAACTAGAAAATCTACCTTCAGTATACATTACTTATATTTAGTTTATAAACATTAATTAATTATTACACGTTGGTCATAGGACAATTGTAAAAAAAAGCAAAATATTACTAAAAAATAAATAGAAAATTAATTTTCTACAAAACAAAGTTCTGTGTAATGAAAACCTATGTACACTATGTTATTGAAGTTTTAATAATACTACACGAGATAGTATTTAATATGTTCCACTCGCCTAAATCAAACTATGTAATGTAAGAGCTGGCAAAATGATATAAAACTATCAAGATAACATCTGCTTCATACAACTGTATCATTGATAAGAGTTGTGTTTTAAATTCCGAACTACAATTGTATTAAATCTAATGAGTGAAACAACAAAAAAACTTTTTTTTTTGATGAGGCTGATTATTTTAGTAGCATTATCATTATTGATTTAGTGGTATAGCATATGCGATTGTCGTGTTACTTTAAAAATTAAAATTGTATATAATTTAAACCATTAATATTTAGAGAAAACAACATATTTTCAAAAAATGTTACAAGGCTACTAATAGAACTAATAATGGTTCACGAATTAGTTTTAAGCGCACTATTTCTGGCTTAAAAAAAATAAGTCAGCCAGAAAAGAATTCCTTGTGTAATATAGCTGTGATAAAAATGCCTCCCAAATTTAACAATGCAATTACCTATAGCTAGAAATATTCTAGCTTTAGTAATTGCGTTAGTTATATACAAGGTTTATGTCTATAAATCTTAGTTTATATAAGACTAAATTTATATTATGATTATGATTATAGTCTTCTAACAAGTCTCACTACAAAAATCAAGTGTTTACACAGTGATTTAAAGAAGGTGGCATAGGATAGCATGTTACCTACGAGAGATTACTAATTATAAGTATTCTATTATCATAGTTAGAAAAGGTGCCTAGCCATCCAAATTAAAAATATTTTGTATTGTCACATGTTAGACCCCGGCCCAGTCGTATTGCTTGACTAGATCATTCTAGCCCTTCTAAATATTTTACCAATTGTTTATTAACTAAATTTATGACTACAGTTTTCTAAATGAGGGGTTGAAATGTTGAAGTATGGACATATTTAAAAATTCTGATGGAAAAGGTTTGAAGAATAAAACTTATTTTATGAATTTTATTTTATTCTGAATTAGAATTGTATTGTTTGCAATCTGATCTCCAAAATGTAGATCTAGTTCTGAAAAAAGTTAATAAAGTATACTTTATGAATTTATAATTACTTCAAGTATATTTGAGATGGCAAAAAAAGTAGGAACATTGTGATCCCTTAACATTTTTAACATAACGTGAATTTATAAAATTAAAACTTACTTTTTAAACAAATTTCAAATGGAGTTTTTTTCTAATTGTCATAAGGGGACTCAGTTTTCTTGTAAACCCACCCTCATTTTAGGCCCTGCATAGAGTATAAATATTTTATAATCATAATAAAAACCCAGCACAGCTTGCAGTTATTATTCTAAAAGCATTCCTATTAATTTAATCCTCATTTCCTTAATTGTGTATCAAATTTTTTAACTTGTAATATATTGTTTAACCTTTTATCCAATATGTTTTTAAAGGACGCAGTATTTCCGAAACATTTTTAAAAATTAAGTTGAAATGGTTAACTTTTTAAATTATTTTGAATCCCCTACAATAGGTAAGTAAATGGACAGATTTTTAAAAAATGTATACCAATAAAAAAATACCTAACGTACTTAGAAAAAAATATTTATTTTGATTTATTCATTTAAAGTCATGACAGTTTTAAATATAAAATTAGTTCTAAATTGTTATAGTTTACCGATTTTTTAAATTGTTTTTGGGGATTTCCCAAAATGTACAGCGAACAACGGTTCGTTTTTTTTATATTTGGTTGAAATATCTTCATAATATATAATTTATGAGCTTTTGACATATCAATGAAAAAAATTGGTCCAGTAAGAGATTAAAAAAGAGCAACAGACACAAAACATAATTTTTTCTAACAAAAAATCTGTAAAAATTATAATTTCATCAAACAAAAATTTTTATCATTTGTAGAAGACTAACTTTAATTAAGGTTTTATTATATGAAAACAGGAAAAAAACATTATTGCTTCAAAATTATTATTTTTTAATTATGCCTTGAATTAAACTAATACAAAATATCTTATATATGACTCTGAACCTACAAATATTCAATATTTATAAAATTTAGTTGAAAAACAAAAACAAATGAATAACAGATAATTAAACATAATTAATACTGTTTAATTTTCTCAATAGTTTTCACATAAGTAGTATCATTGATTAATTAAAATGTATAACCTATTAGGATGATTTTCTATTATGAATAATAAAAAACAAATGAACAAAAACTTAATTACTTATAGACTATTTATAATAAAACGTATGTAAATGTTTATAACAGCTAAGAATTATAATATATATAATAAATGTAAATAGTTATTACTTTTTTTACAAATGTTTATAATATATATCACATAAAATTATTATTTTTTTACATTATAGAGTCAGTCTCTCAAGTATAAAGAATGTTTTGATTAACAATTATTATATAGTTTTGGTAGTTTTATTTTTACTCACTTTTCATTTCAATATTGTTTAAATGGCGATAACATGTATAATTAACTTAAATTTTTATTCTAAATATTTTTAGAATAATTCAAAATACAACATTCTTTAAATTAATGTATTACAAAAAAAATATAAGTGGATATTTAATACAATTAAAATACTAAATTACAAAATTATTATGTTAGATGTATTCAAAACCAATTAGTTATGCCATATAATAACAATAACAATAACAATAGTATAAGATAAATTCAGTCTTTTATAGATCAAATTAGAAAATAGTAACAATATAAATTTATTACATAAATGTTTAAATATTACACTAAATTAATTCTATTTCTCACAAAAAACCAATTATATTTAAAGCTATGATTGTTTATTCATGTTAATATTTTTATATAAATGGCATTGAGTTGAAAATATTATGATTTATTATTTCAGTAGGATCAAATTATAGATAAAAAAGATTTAGAAATTTGTATATTATTGAGAGAAGCATATGTAAATATTATTAACTTTGTAAAATTTTGTAAATTGTATGAAATTAATACTAATGATTTGATTTTTAAAATAACATTAAGTTTTAGTTTAACATAGTTGAAATAAACGTACAGTGTACAATAAATTATGAAACATTGCTTTAGTATTGTTCATAACACTTTTTTTTTATTACATAAATTATTGAAAGAATAATTTCAAAAATTAAAAATTTATACAGTTCATATAATTCATGTGTAACAGAATTACGGAGTAAATGATAATTTCAGAAAAAAACATTACAGTTGGAGTACTTAAATATCATATGTGCCTCAACTTTTGTATAAAAAAATGAATTTTGGTAAAAATATTGCTTACACAAAGAAGCCCTGTAAATATTTCATATATCTATATTAAAAAATAAATAAAAATCTATTTAAAGATTATAATCTTTAAATATTTTTTTTCATAACAAAAATGGATAATGTAACAATATGAAAATAAAACTAATAATTAGTTAAAAAAAAACATTGTTAACTGAAAACATTAAATTTAAAATTATTGAACATCTTGAATATTGCACCTTATCTAACTTACAAATAAGAATGGATTTGTATAATAAAATAAAATTATCGGCTATAAAAGTATATATAATTAATATTAAAAATTAACTTTAATATAAACATAGGTAACTTACTTCTTAATTAATTTAAATAGGAAAACAACATTGTTTTATATGTAGGTATACAAATTTTACATTTACAAAAAACAATTAATGAAACACTTAATAAAAAACATCAATACTTTAATTGTCAGTAATTTAAAATTATGAACATAATTAAAATTATGCAACAAAATAAATAAATTTTTTACTTAAAAAATGGTAAGTACTAATACTACTATTTGAACTAATAATGAGATAATTTAAATTTTATATACAACTTATCAACTGTTATGAATACATTTTTATGAAGAGAACATTTTTGCATATATTTTTTTTTCAATAACCAAGTATTGCTTTTGTGCTTTTTCAATTTTCATTAATTCTGCTAAAATTTTTTTGTTATGTGGAACTAGTTCTAAAGCTCGTTTAAAATATTTTATTGCAGATGAATAATGATTAAGTGCTCCATAAGCTTGACCAATACGAAAAAGAGCTTTGACATTACCAGATTCAAGATTTAAAACCTAAATTAACATAAATAAAGTTCATAAAATTGTATAATAATATTAATTAAGTAACAAATTTTACCTGCTTTGAGTACATTATGGAGTTTTTATAATTATATTTTTTCCAATGAACTGTTGACAAATTTAATAAAGTGCTAATTTTAATCTTTTTTAATAGGTTATAATCATCTTCAATATGTTTATGACAATTTTCATACCTAAAAATATCATTTATCATTTAAATGTACTAATATTATTAAACACGTATAAAGCAAAATATTATGAAATTAAATAATTATTGAGAATTAATGATTATAATTATTAAAGAAGAATCTTCTGAGTAATATTAAAACTCATTTTAATTAATAGCCAAAATAATTTTATTATTGAATTTACATAATATAACTAAAGAAATAAGGATCATTAATTTTAACGTAATTTAAAGTGGGAACAGTTAAATGCATTTATTAAATTTTTTAACAATCCCTACACATATATAAATTGTTGTAGAAGAGTTCTTAATTATTGCAGATGTTCTGTATTCTGTTATTTATCAATTATTTAAACAAAGGTAACATAATCCAAAAAAAAATTTAATGAACACAATCATTAATTTTTTGTTTTACTTATATTGTATATTCATAAATAACTAAATATATTTTTTACAAAATAATTTAAAGAACATATTTAATTTATTCTGTTTGGAATATTATATATTAGCTTCGATGCGAAGCTGAGAAGGTATTGGTTTTACTATGTGTTTTTTTTTTTGTGTCTGTTACCACTTTTTCTCAGCTCTCACCCAACGGATTTCTTTCAACAATACGTCAAAAGATCACAAATTGTATCTAGTCGAAGACATTATCCTTCAAAATTGAAAAATTGTCCCTCGTTCCCCGTAAATGGGGAAACCTTCAAAAAAATTACAAATTTTCGACATTTTTTCAATTTTTTTTACTAAAAACTGCCGTAACTTTTTCAAAAATGAACATATCAATATAATTCTTTTTTTATATAGATGCATGATATCATTACCTATCATTTGGTATATTTTTTTTGTAAATTTGACCTTTTTTCTGCCCACAGGAGGGGATTTAAAATTACAACTTTTTCACAAAAAATTAACTTTTTCAACTTAACTTTTGAAAATGTTCCGGAAGGTCTGACACTTTTATATATATCTTAAATTAAAGCTAATGTAATGTACTTTAATTTGAAAAAAAAAAATTTCGGACTTTATTTTATCTTCATGGTGAAAATGGCTACCAAATGCTATTTTCGTGTGAAAATTTTCGATTTTATAATTTACATTTTTTACTTTAAAATGCTATAACTTTTTGAAAAATGTATGGATCAACACAATTTTTTCATGAGAAGTAGTATTTATATACATCTTTCATTGGATATACTTTTTTTTTAAATCAGACTATTTCCCTATATATGGGGGGGCTTCAAATATAAAAAATGCATATAAAAAGTAGAACTTTTTCAACTTAACTTTTGAAAGTGTTTCGGAAGGTCTGACACTTTTATATATATCTTAAATTGAAGCTTATGTAATATACTTTAATTTGAAAAAAAAAAATTAGACCCCTGGACTTGTCTTCATGGTGAAA
>NW_026099572.1:35897885-35962459 GCF_025091365.1 Daktulosphaira vitifoliae | reverse complement strand
TATTTTTTAATAATCCCTTTTTCATTCGACATACTTTATCTTAATCAGGATATTAATAAGGAACTAGCAGTTTATGAAGCTTTTGGAATAATCCACCAATTTTTTAAAATTAAACACTATCTAAAGATTTGCATCAAAGCGTTTATTTTTGATAGTGATTTTAATCACTGTCAGATATCATTATACTTGATCCAACTATGCCACGTCATCATTGTGCCGCGATCCCCCTGTGCTGGATTTTTTTTTATTTATTTATTGATAAATAATGAATAATAAGTATTAATAAAATTGATGACTTTAAGTGCTGGGTAATATTTTTGTCTATTGGTAACTAAAACAGAATAAATACTAATAAATATAAAAATTTTCTAACACTATAATACTATGTTTTTACAAACACATTATATTTTTATTGTATAAATATAGAAATCACATTTTTTACTGTTCAACAGTAGCGCAATTACTAGAGTTGCTTCAAAACCCCCATCCTTAATTTTAGTACAGACTCTATTACAGAAGTCAGCAATTTGTTTGCATGGTAAGCTAGATGTTTAAAAGAAATATTTTAAAGAATCAGAAAAAAACGTAATTTATACATTTAATAATTAAAAATAAATTATCAAGCAAGTTTCTCTGGATAAACAGACAATAATGAAAATAAAACATGATTATAAAATCATAGTTAAGATTAATAAGGAAATTAAATTAAATTGTTAAAAAAGAAAATTAAGTTTATCATGTACAAAAATACAGAAGTATCCAAAACCATGTCTACAAAGAAAGGCCGACAAAAGTAAAACAAATTTTTTAAACAAAATTAAATAATATATTATAAATAATGACATTATTGGAACACATGTTAATCAGAAATTAATGAAAAACAGGAGCAGTCTGGACATATAAATAAAATTAAGTTAATTTATAATAAAATAAAATAATTCATAGAAATATAGCTTATTAGATAAATATAATTATAAAAAAGAAAACGATACCCAAACAAAGGTTACCCATGTTTTTTTCCCCATAATTAATATATTTATATACAATAATATAAATATATTCAAACTAACCAGTTAAAATAACGTAATACTTTTTCATATTTTCTCTTTGCATCTGCATAATTTTTATAATTAAAATATTGATTACCAGAATCTTTGATTTTTGTAATTACTTCGGAAAATTGATTTACCTGAAAAAAGTTTTGTTTTTATTATTTAGAAATGTCTATAAAATTAAATGATTGCCTATAAAGCTCAGCTGAAAACCATTGTCTTTTTGAGCAGGTATTGGAGTTTGATGTTCTCCAATGAGCTACTCAGATTTTACTATCCTTTCTAACACAAATATTTTACTCCTTACTTGAGAAAACTTCAATTATAAAAAATTTAAATAATAGTTACATCGAGTTCCTTAGGATGAAATGTCCAATCATCTGGAAATGGAGGGAAAATATCACAAGTCCTATCATTTTCATTTATATCCCAAGTATTGCTATCATTTGATAATTCACCACAATTTACAATTACACATGGCTGAAATAAAAATCAAACAAATTAAAAAAAATCTATTAGAGTAAGGACAATCGGGACAAATTTTTTTTTTAAACTAACTTATATTTTGTAATATAAGTTTTAATTATGTTTTTCCTGATAATTTTCAAAAGTTAAGTTGAAAAAGTTCTAATTTTTACATGTATGTTTTAAGTTTTTAACTCTTCTTGTATATGAGGAAATGGTCAGATTTAAATAAAAATATGTTGGATGAAAGGCATGTGTATAAAAAAAAAATTGTGTTGATCCATACATTTTCCAAAAAGTTAAAATAATTACAATTTAAAATTTAAAACTGAGAATTTTAACACTAAATAGCATGTATTTTAACGACGGTGACCATTTGCATATAGAAGATTGTTTGTGAAGACAAATTTTTTTTTAACTTATATTATGTAACATAAGCTTAAATTTATACTCCAGTAATTGACGAAATCCAAGTAGAACTTTGGAGAGAATAGGACGAAAAAATGAGTATTTTAAACTCATAAAGAAAGTATTTAATTCAGGTGAACTTCTTTTAGATTTTAAAAAGTGTACAATCAGTCCTATTCAGAAAAAAGCAACCACAAACAAATGTGATCAGTATCATACTTGCTGATAACACATGTGTTAAATATAGTGACAATAATTATGTCAAGAAAAATGGAAAATAAGATCAAAACTATATTGTCAGAAGACTATTTTGGATTCAGAAAGAACTTAGGTAAAAGATTAAGAAAATATAAGCCTACATACATAGCTTTTATTGACATAGAAAAAGCATTTGACAATTTTAACTGATCAATAATGTTCAAGATTCTAAAAAGTGCATGTATAGAATACATTGAAAAGAGTCTACTCTTTAAATTATACCAGAAGGAAACAGTTGTTATACGATATGGCAAAATTAAAGAAGAAGCATGCGTAAAAAAAGGAATAAGGCAGGGTTGTACCCTCTCATCTAACATATTCAATGCATACTTCCATGAGGCAATTAAAACAATAAAAGCAGAAATACATTTGAGTATAAAGATAAATGGTAGAAAAACCGATATGATACAGTTTGCAGACAAAATAGCAGTAATACCTGAAAACAATGAGGAATTGCAAAGGATGCTGAGATGTAATGAAGAAACTCTATTCAATGAACTGAGCATAAAAATAAATACAAAAAAGACCAAAATTCTTTTATGTAACAGAAAAAATAATATTAAGACAAGAATACATTTGCAAAATAACCAAGCAATAGAACAAGTAGAAGAGTTCACATACTTGTGAAGCATACGAAAAATCTTTTAAAGGCTTACGTATGGAGTATAATGCTGTATGGTAACAAAACATGGACAATTGCAAAAGAGAATAGAAACATTGAGATGTGATATTACAGAAGAATGCTTAAAATAAGTTGGACGAATATGGTAACAAATGAGGAAGTACTAGAAATAAATTCTGAGAGAAGAACTCTATTAAATAGTATCAAGAAAAGGAGAAATGAATGAATTGAACATGTATTGAGACATGGTGGGTTTCTTAAATTATAAAAAAGTGCATAAAAGGTAAAAAAGCTAAGAAAAGATCATAAATGGAGTAAATGCAACGAGTAATTAAAGACCAAGGGTGTAATTCTTACGAAGAGACATAAAGGAAGACAAGTAATAGGAAAGAGTGGAGAATTTCTATAAACCAATTTCAGGATTGAATATGAAAGAAAAAGAAGAAGCTTTAATTTAAAAAACATATGAAGCTCAGAGTATTTCCAAAACATTATTAAAAGTAGAAAAGGTTATACTAAAGTTGCTAATTTAAATCCTGCTGTTGGTAGGTAAATACAAAATATAAAATTGAAATTTTTAATAAAAAAATAACATGTTACAGTGTGGAACATAAAATAAAAGTTTTTTTTTCAACTTTTATTATATAACATAAATCTTACATTAATATATATTAAAAAAAAAATTGTTTTTATTCATTTATACTTGAAAAAGTTAAAAAAGTTTAAAGTAAAAAAGGTTTAAAAATCTCAAATTGAACTGATTTTAAAAATAGTAATTTTTCAGGACTTCCCCTATTAACACAGAACAACGATGGGATTTTTTAATTTTTAAAGGTAATGTCTTTGACTAGATACTATTTATAATCTTTTGACATATCACAGAAAAAAGTCTAGTGAGACCATTGTTTTTAGAGCAAAACTTTATAATTTACTATTAAAACTTTACAAACTCAATTATAATTTTATTAATTCAGTTAATTAATTTGCCTTTATTTTTACTATTAATAATACTTACATTAATGGGAATATCATTTTTTGTAACTGTAGTTGAAATTGCTTGAACTACACAGAATCCTTTAATTACTCGCCCAAAAGCTACATTTCTTCCATCTAAATGAGGACAGGGAGCAAGTGTTATAAAGAACTGCGAGTTGTTTGTATTTGGTTTACCAGTATTAGCCATGCTCATAATTCCAGGTTCATTATGCTACAATATAAATCATTTTTTATTCATTTATCATATATATCATGTAAATTATAAAATAGTTGAAAGTAAAGATTTAAGGCGTTTTCACAATACTTTTTTGAACATTGATATTGTCACAATTATTCCAATGATTTATTGAAATATCAAAATATTAATTATAAATAATCGATAAATCTTTTATCAATCATTTTATACATAGATTATTTATATGAAATTGACCCACACCAAGCATAGTTATGACAATATATTATATTTTATTATAATATAATTCATTATATTTTTTAGCTAGTTAACTAAGTGACACTGTCACCTAGTCTTTTTGATTGTATTTTGAAACATTTTTTTTTAGCAACTGGATGAATATAAATTTACCAAAAAAATACTTGTTATGTTATAAATATATAAGGAAAATTATATTTATGTCCTTCAGTAATACTTTGCTGAAAAATACACTGCATTTATTTATAAATCGTTATCACCAAAAGTATATACTATGAAAGAGGATTTTTAAATTTTATACCAATATTATTTTGATATTTCAATAGACTATTAATGTTGATATTCTACAGAAATATAGAAAGTATACTCATTTTCGATAATCGTTTTTTAACTCTGCTAGATTTTAATGTTATAATAATAAATCTATAAAATAGATTTATATTAATTATAATTATAAGCTCAATCTAGGGGAAATTAAGGTGGCCTAGCTCCTATAAATAAAAATTTATTGAAATTATATATATTTATACTATTTCTGAAGGGAAAAATTAATTTAAACCACCTAAATACTTTTTTTTTATTCTCCTAGACTATGATTGGAATATATAACTCTTGGGTCCACTATTGGGTCAATTTTAAGGGGAGAGGATAATCTAGATTTTGTCGTAAGAAGTAACGGCTGATTTTAAAGTGTACTAGAAATAATTTGAAAAAAAAAACAGTGACACCAAACAGGATTAGACATTGTGAACTCAAAACATTATATTGATAAATTTTATCATTAACCAGTGCACAATTTTGATTCTAATTATTATGAAATTCTGCATATGATAATAGTATGTTGGTTGAAGTAACATAGTATATAATGGAAAAACACAAATTTTCCTAAAATATTCTTTACATGATATTTAACTTAGAGTAGCACTATAATAAATAAATACAATAAGTAGTTCATAAATTTATTATTAGTAAAAAAAAACAACAACACTTACTAGAATTTTAAAGTTTTCATCTTCAAAATATAAGTTATAAATGCTTTCACCTCCAGATCCATCACCAGCAGTTATATCACCTCCTTGAATCATAAACTCTGGAATGGCTAAAATGCAGAAAATGTAGTTCTCAGTTTTTTTCTTATGAAAACTATTAGTCTATTTATAAATAACTCAAATGTTTATAAAATATAAAATTAGAACATATAGTGGAAGAAAAATTATTTTATGGTTTATATAAGTGCACATGTTTAATATATATATTGACCGGATATTGTAGTACTGTCCAAAATTAACATACAATGTAACTGAAGCTCAACTGGTCAATGTAGTAATGTCAGATATAGAATAGGCAATGTATATCATCCATATTTTTAGATATCTGATATTACTATTATAATAATGGTATTAAATAAATATAAAATTTAATTTAATTATTTTAATTTATAAGTAATATTTTTAATAAAAAGTATCATATAGTCATTTTTTGTTTAATTAATGTTTTTAATATAATTTAAAATTCAAATAGTATAATACATTTTTTTAAACTCAACATTTCCAATTTTACCAGAGCAATACTACAATGTTCAACATATCACACTGCCTGTAATTCAATATTAAAGTAACGTATACATTATTCATAGAAAATCTATAAACATTATATACTAAAAATCATTTACAACAACATTAAAAGAATAGGAAGTTTTTCATTGTAACTAATAGCTAGTTTTTATCATTTAGGACAAGTGCTAGTTTTGATTAAATAATATTAAAACAATGATAATACATATACTGTTATATCAGTGTGGATTTTTTAAGGTATTTAGAAAAATTCTTAGTTAAATAAATAAAAAAAATGGAAAGCTAGAGTGTAATTCCCCTCTATGGACATTTAAATACTATGTTTTTTAATTTATTAAGTTTTATAAACTAGAATCATAAATTTTTATTCTATGATCATAGCTAGAAAAAAAAATATGATATTAAGTTAAGTGTTCTACATGAAAATGGTTCATTATTTTCCAAAGAACAACTTTTATTGATACCCATTTAAATTTTTTTATAGTTTGATACTTTAAAACAATTTTTGTATAACACCTATAGTAAATGGTATTATTTTAAATGGTATTATTTTATAGTAATTTGTAAGTTGTTGCTAATACAGTAATTTTATTTACAAATTTACTATAAATTTTAGTATAGAATCAAATAGTTTAATACTCAAACAAAGTGTAATAATATCTTATTACAGTGCTTTTTATTGAATATGTATATTTACTAAAATTCAAAATTGTATATCTTACAATTGAAAGGTTTAGTGCAATAACTAGGTAAATTAACACATGAACATCTTACATAATTAAAGGTTATATGGTATAATGATGTGTAATTATAAATAGGACCTGATGATCATGTTTGTTTCTTATATCTTATGCCTCCAAACCACTAGTTAATGGGATATTGAGGACTGGGTCATTATCCCTACACACCATTTTCCTTATTCTCTTAAGTCCACTTTCAGAAAATTTTCAGGAGAAAAGTTTTTACTACTTAAATACAATAATTGTCAAATTATATAACCCAATTTTATACTAAATTATTCAGAAAAATAATATTTATTAATCAAAACTTAATTATTTTCTTTAAAAATTGTATTATCTGATTATTGCACAGAGCTCTTCAATTAAAATATTGGTAAATAATTAAATTACAATATTTGTTTAAGAAATAGATATACATTTACAAATTTAAAGTTAATTTTATGAAAAGAACTAATACCTCTATGAAATGTTGATCCTTTAAAATGCAATGGTTTTCCAGATTGTCCTATTCCATTTTCTCCTGTACATAATGCTTTAAAGTTCTTGGCAGTTTTAGGAACTATGTCATCAAATAGTTCAATGACAACTCTTCCAACTAAACATATAACATAATTACTAAATTAATAATACTTATGTAAAGTATGACATTTTACATACTTTTTTCACCTTCAATTTCAATGTCTAAAAAGACAATAGAATTTTGAGAAGCAATATTATCGTCAATGTTCATGATTGCATGATAAAATATTCAATAATGTACTTACACTGTCAAATAGTTATTAAATTATTACAAAGAATAAATATAAATTATATACAATTTTAAATATAAACAAATCATTAAAAAATGAAAAAAGATTTAGTTTCTACTGAAAACAAATAATTTAAACTGATGTCATTAAGACATAAATTATTTTCTATAATTATTAACAATTAATAGACACTAAAAATAATGAAAAATTAAATATGATAAATATTGTAATTTTTAGGGAAAAATAATTAAATTTTTAAGAATATTAATAAATAAAATTGACAAAGTTAATAGTTATCACAACTAATACTATCACTAACATATCAAAGTTGGTATTTTATAACTCATTGAATTTGTTTACCGTGATTTACTAATTTGACTATATAAACTAATGTTGAAATTAATAAATCACAACAGTGGGACACTATTAGTTAAAAACTACTATTATTTTTAATATTACATGATACCTACTATCACCTAAACTCTTTCATGGTCAATCACATTGTCATTGTTACAAAAGTTATACAATCGAGAATGTTACGTGTCAAAACTTAGAAGATTATACATAATTTGAAATCTTTATTTAGTAGTAAAATAAAAAGCAAACACTAGTTTTTTTTACACATATGAACATATTTTATGTCTATGTATCCATATTGCTATTCGGCGTCCGGCATCAATTTACATATCTTTATCTTATTCACTAACTCAAATGATATAACTTATTCCTTAGAAGCAGTCAACATTTACTAGACTAGGGCATTCACCATTACTAAACAGGTTAGGCAGTGATACAATATTAAATTGAAACACTATACGGTTGTCTTTCACAGACAATGCAAAAATTTAATTTCCATGTAACTTGAATGTGTTTATTTTTAATATGAATAAAAAAGATTTTTAGTGTAGTAGATTTATTAAAATAGTCGAATCTACCTAATTCTCACGCTGCATATAAATATCTAATGTGACTTGTGACATACGAATAAAAAACGACTACAATTATAAATTAATAAAAAAAATTATTATTCCTTATGATTTGATGACTAATAAAAAATAATAAATTAACAAATAATAAAAAAATAGTTTTTATTGTTCCTATTGTTTTTAACAATTTACCTGTCTTCTTACAATTTTAATACTTAATATGGTAAATTTTTGAGAGGCTATTAGTCCTCACCTTTTATATCAGCGTCTGTTCTCAATAAAAGCATGCGCATGAGGTGTGTTAGGTGCTCTAGCACACTCTGACGAAATAAAAGAGGTTTTTCTTTTTATCAATTATCCAATGATATCATATTATATTTATACAAATTTTATAATAAGTTTTGGATCCATGATGGTATTAACATTTTAGTTAAAAAGAAATGTAAATTTTAAGGTATCAATTGATACATTGAAAAATTAAGCCAAAGTGCTATAAAATTACTATACAACAAACATTTAAAAACGTCCTAACCACCCTATCTTGACGATAACACAGTAGGGTCGCAGCACAGTTTTTACGTGGCANATACATTGAAAAATTAAGCCAAAGTGCTATAAAATTACTATACAACAAACATTTAAAAACGTCCTAACCACCCTATCTTGACAACCCCCAACAATTTGTGTCACGTCACCTGTCAATACTCACAACAAACGTGCCCAAATTTTATTATTGAAAAGAGGAATTATACTGTTCCAGTAGCCACCTATACCAAAAAAACGATAACACAGTAGGGTCGCAGCACAGTTTTTACGTGGCATANGCACTTCCGGCTTTACCGCTGGATGGCGACTGCGACACAGCTACCTCTCCTCGTCCGACAGGTCACGCGACGCCGAGTGACCGCGGGTGACGCGAACCGGCCCAGGCCGCCGGCCACCATATACTTCATATATTATCGTGGTTGGACTATTGTCTATTTCCTTTTTTGGAATTATTATTGTTATTAAAGTTCTTATGTATATATTAAGTTAAAATATATTACAACGTAAAAGATAAATACGGTGTTATTATATTATAATTAATAAATTATCACCTAACCGCAACATTGGCGCAGTCGAAAAGGAATATTTNAGTTGGGTTAAGTATAGATGATATCTGACAATGACTAAATTAATTATCATAAGAAACGTTTCAATGCAAATCTGTAGATAGTATTCAATTTTAAGAAATTGGTGGATTACTCGCAAAATTAACTCCTATTTCTATCATTATTAATAATTAGTAGTTCTATGATTTATAAGTATATTTTATGAATAAATATCTATTATAGCAATTCAACGTAGTATGAAATTGATATTTAATAATTTAGTATTGTAATTTTTATCGAGAAATTATAAAAATGTATAAACTAAATATTACTTTTATAGCAAACTTGTATAAAAGTTGAAGAGTTTGATGTTATACTTTTAAAAAAAATTGTTTGTTATTTATAAATAAATTTATTGGTCTCCAAGGAATTTTCATCAGAGACCAAAATATAATTTTTTAAACCCATTTTCGAGTCTATTTCAAATCTTTAATTAGTTTCGCATATGGACTAAATAATAACAAAATCATTCTAATTAATATAAAAAATATTTATGTTTGATTATTAGTTTACTTATGAATAATCAATAAATATATTATAATTAAAAAAAACGTAGCGAGCAGAAGGTATTATGTATCAATATGAATAATTATTTAAACACCAAGAGTTGTATAGAAATGCTTAGTAAGACTTTTATTTAAACGATTTATTACAATAAAAAATTTTTATTAAATTTTGAGTTTTCCTCATAAATTTACTGTTAATAGTAATTAAATAAGTTTCTGATCATATATCAATTTAAAAATAGGACATTTTATTCCCCATGAATTTTTCTATTTAATGATATAAATTCTAAATTTGCAAGTTGAGTTAAAATTGTATTTAAAGTTGAATATTTTGAAATTATTACTTTAATAAAAATCAAGTATAAGGGATCAAAAAAATTAATTAAAATTTTCATTTTGAATTGAAATTTTGCGCGTATTATTTTTAACATATTAAAAATTAATAATAAATTGATAAACATTTCTTTTTTCAATTAATTTTTTCACGTGTTTTTAATTAGTAATATTCTCAAAAAAGGGGTGATTGGAAAAATCTAATTTCAGACTTGAAATCAGCATAAAAATTTGATTAAGTATAGTATATATTAGTTTATAATCATTAAAAAATATTTTATTTTACTGATATGATTTGGTCGATTTGGTGTCATTCATTCTATACTACAATTTATTTTGTTATTTTATGAACCACCAGCTATCAAGTCAAGATAGTATACATTATTTGTTGATTGTCTTTGTTTCATTATTTTGTTCTTTAATATATTGCACTTTGTGGCATGTACTTATTAAGTGACCCCCAATCCATAATTTAATGATATTTTATATTTATTGTTAATTTTAATATATAAGCCTTGTTGTAAGTCTTATAATTTCTTCTAGTTTAAATACCATTCTCAATCTAATATACAGTCTACTACCTATTTCTTTCTCCTGCATGATCATAGACAACGAAACGAACGTTAACTAACCCATGAGAATATTACTAGGCGATCTGTTCAAACAGATATTATTGTTACTATAGATACTATAATATATATCATTTTAGTTAAACATATTTTCTTCATTAGCTGTAAAACGTAACAGATAAAAAATTTATTATTAGATAGTAATAATATTTTACGAAATAATACATAAAAACATTTTTGATTCAAAAATTACCCCTATTTACCTTTGTGTAACACATTGAAAATCCGAAAATGACGGTTTAAGTAATATTTTTTAGTAACACGGCGTAATAGTTATGCAATTTTAATACATTTATGTGGGATTAAATTTTTAATAATTTTACTCTATATCTAACTATATCCCTTATGTAATAGTACAAAATAAAAAGGTAAAAATAATATAAAGTAAGGGTGGTTAAAATATTAAGGAAACCTTGGGTGGAAATATAAGGATAATGGTCAAATAAACAAAATATACATAAATGTCTTTAACAAAATGATAGAAGGTATGATAAAATAATAGAGTGATCTAGGAAATTGAACAATATTGAGTTAAATATCCCTATAAAGTTTTATAAATTATCTTAGTGGTTTGTTACGCAATCGATTATTTATGACTTGAAAGTATAAAATTAAATTTGTACTTACATATACCCCAAGTCAAGTAATAATATAATAAGCAAACCTATGTTGATTTCGTGTATTAAAAGCACTGCGTATACATTTCACACTACGCATTATATCGTCAATATAATTATTTTTGAAAACGAAATAATTTTAAATAATACGATTTCGTTACATAAAATCTACGACTGATTTCTATAAATATTAGATTATAAGCACTCTTTATATTGTTTTATCAAAAATATAACTATTATAATGTACTCTTATTATTATGTACTTTCATTATTATTTTCTTTGTTGAATAAATATTTTTTATTTAAGACAGTATATATTATTGAGAGAAAAACATCAATATTTTTTGAAGCTTCCCCTGCCAAAACAAGGTAAAAAAACATTTATATAAATGTAAAAATTTTACTAAGGCAGTATTTTAGTGGCTCAATATGTTCCAGCGCTAACGCTTTGAAAGTAAGCGACACAATATTCACTAAGACAAAAATTAAACACTAAAGATTTCTTTGTAAGTGTCTTTGCTCTGTCTGTCGATACAATACTCTTAATTCTAAAACAAATTTAATTAAAATAAGGATATAGCGTTTGGCTAGCCATTCAATATATATATATATCCTAACAAAGAACTATGTGACCATTATCAACGCTAAATACATTCTGACGCCCCCCAATCGAAAAATACTCCATTATATACCAATGGTGTCCTTATCATTATGTCCATTATCTTATTTTGTCAGCTTACATAAGTTTAATAATGAATTTTTCAGTTAGTCAAGATTCTAATTATTTGATTCTTATTTTTAAATATTTGTATGACCTCCCTTATAGTAAATTCTTTGTAGTTATTTACGTTTATAGTTAGTTTTATAGTTTTAATGGAAAGATTATGTGTCAATAAATGTTCAGTCACAAGTTTTATCAACTTCTTGATTTTTAATGTTTCTTAAGTGTTTTTTTAAACTACTTCTATGTTACTTTTCTTTTTACCACACTAGTTATGTACTAGCTGACCTTCTTTCATTATTCCACTTTTGTGTTCAAACTAATTTCAAAATTATGTTTTCGTCATATTTTTAAAGTTTTTTTTAGTTATTTCTCTTATAACCCTCAGTTATTCTGAACAATTCAAACCACAGCTGACAACAAAAAATTACAGCTTTTAAAAACATGGTTTACAGATTAGTTAAAATTAATTTTATTAAAGAAACTTAAATTTTAGTACTGTTACATCACAAATTAGAAGGTGGATTGTTTATAATTTTTTGTTATGTCTACTTATTTATTTTATCACGTAAAAGAACCTTTTCAATATATTATTTTATTTTTGTCAGCCTTTCTTTGTAGACATGGTTTTGGATACTTTTGAATTTTTGTCCATGATTAACTTAATTTTCTTTTTTAACAATTTAATTTAATTTCCTTATTAATCTTAACTGTGATGTTTATTTTTATTGCACGAATAGCTTAAGTACTCTCATGTATTTTACCCCTGTTCCTCAATCTAGACACGGGCTACAGTATGTTTTACATATCAACCACTTGCAACTTCAATTATCATAGTTGTGATTAATAAACTGCAAAATGTTATAATCATTTATTTATATAACATCATAATAACTTAAATTAAAGTATTAATTAAATGAAAATTAATTTCCACCTATGGTCCGGTAATCATATCTGATAGGTGTGACACCTCGCCTAGGTGGTGGCGACCCTTGCTACCATAGCTAGTCATTATGCAAGCGACAAACCACGTTGTTATTCAGGCCGACAAAAAAACTACTTGCAAACAAATTATTTTGCTATTACCTATTAAAAACTATCATTTTTGTATGATTTTATGATCATGTTTTGTTTTCATTATTGTCTGTTTATCCAGAGAAATTTGCTTGATAATTTATTTTTAATTATTAAATGTATAAATTACGTTTTTTTCTGATTCTTTAAAATATTTCTTTTAAACATCTAGCTTACCATGCAAACAAATTGCTGACTTCTGTAATAGAGTCTGTACTAAAATTAAGGATGGGGGTTTTGATGCAACTCTAGTAATTGCGCTACTGTTGAACAGTAAAAAATGTGATTTCTATATTTATACAATAAAAATATAATGTGTTTGTAAAAACATAGTATTATAGCGTTAGAAAATTTTTATATTTATTAGTATTTATTCTATTTTGGTTACCAATAGACAAAAATATTACCCAGCACTTAAAGTCATCATTTTTATTAATACTTATTATTCATTGTTTATCAATAAATAAATAAAAATATATAATATTCCAAACGGAATAAATTAAATATGTTCCTTAAATTATTTTGTAAAAAATATATTTAGTTATTTATAAATATACAATACGAGTAAAACAAAAAATTGAAAATTGTGATAAAAAATCCCACTTACAACTTAAAACAATAAGTTGTGACATACACCGATCCTTTTGGAAGATATTGTCAACGCCGCAATAATTTAAATCTTGCTAATAAAAATAATTACAAAAGCAACATCAACTCATATTTCCTTAATTATATCCTGATTGGTAGTTCTTAGATTCAAAAGTATAATATACGAATAAATATTTATTATAGTAATTAAATATAGTATGAAATTGTTATTTAATAATTTTGTATTGTAATTTTTATGGAGAAATCGTAAAAAATTATAAAGTAGTAAATTTTATTACTTCAATGGCAAACATGTATAGAAATTAAAAGGTTTAATGCAATACATTAAAAAAATTTTTTTATTTTACTTATGAATTAATTCACTGTTCTTTCATTAGAATCAAAAATATAATTTTCTAAATCAACTTTCTGCAATGCTTTTTAAATCTGAAATTAGACTTTTTCTATCACTTCTATGTTTTCATATTATTACTAATTGTTAAAAAGTAAGTATTTATATATATATATATATATATATAAAAATTGTCTTCAATATATTACTGATTTTAATTTTTAATGTTTAAATTATTTTCAAAAATAAACAATGTAAAATGTCATTTTCAATCTATTTTGGTCCTTTAAAGTTGTTTTTTGAATGTTTATAATAAAAATAATGAATTTATTACAATAACTTTTAGCTCAGCTTGCAAGTTTGAAATTGACATCATTATATAGAAAATTTTATGAGAATTAAAAAAATGGTATTGTTAAGATTAATATGCTGTCAGGAAATTTTATAATTACTATTTACAGTTAATTTACCAGAAAAGCTCAATATTTTTTTTGCATTTTTATTGTAATAGATCATTTAGAAAGAAATAATAATTATCATTTCTAAGTAACTTTTGGTGTTTAATAAGATTCTACAATTGAAATATTCAAAAATTCATAAATTTTATTGATGTCAACATGATAACAAAAAAATTGGAATATTATAGTCATGTAGTAGCACACATAAATAGAGTTAAAAAATTAATAAATTACAAAATGAAATTATTTTATTTTATAATCTAACTGATAAAATTTCAGTAATATTTAATTATTTTTAAAAATGATATTGTAAATAAAAAATAAAGGTCAACCAATTATAATAATAAATTATTATAACAAAATGATGGTAAAAAATATAATTCATTACTTATATTATTATTCTTATTAATTTTTATTTGTTATTTCTTTTTACTAATAATGAAATAAATAAATTGTCAATAAAAAATTATTATGAAAATAAAATAATGATTAAATATAATAATTTATTTTATTATGTTATACATGAACAAATATAGAGAATATTATTTATAATTATTTTATTATTTATAATTATTTAATTTTTTATTTTAATACATGGAATTAGTTAAATTTAGAGGTATTAAGTTTATTTATATAAATGATTAATTTCATTATAAAGTAATCAGACACCATTAAGTAATTATTCTAGCATTGGTTAATGTTTGAATGTTTTAATCTCTTATAAATAAATAATATTTAATGATAATTTTATTAATAATAATAGTAAGTAATAAAGTATATTTTATATTATAATTAATTACTGTTTTTGAAAATTTAAGTGATGTTAATTAAAATGCATTAGATTAAAGCATGTGCAACATAATTTAAATTAAATAAAAAAAATTGTATTGTCGAGTTGTTTTAATTATTTATGTAACTATTTGTTGTACAATATTAATTTTTTTTTTTTAATTCAATCAAATTTTAAAATAATGAAAAACAAAATAATTAAATTTTTAGTAATTGTATCCGCAGCACTTTCACATAATAATATAGTGGACCAGTCCGTCTATTTTAGAGGGTGTCTTCAAACTAAATATAATTTCTAATTTTCTGGTGTTATTATCATGATTTATGGTCTTGTAATTGCTGAAAAATATTTATAATTGAGACAAAAAAAACACCTCATGGTAAAGTAAATAGCTTTGCATAGAATCTATATTTTCAAAAGAAATGATTATTTTTAATTCTTATTATTAGTATTAATTAATACTAGACTTCGCCTAACTGGGGATACGTCTCAGACCTGGAGCCCTACGAGCTTTACGAGCCTTTGTCGCATAAGCCTCTTTGGACCGTCCTCATTAGTAGGTCACTGATTACCTTAGGAATACCCGGCTACGACGGACACGATAAGTGTTTTGTAAAAGAAATATTACATCAGCATCAGTATAAAAAAACCCAGCACAGGGGGGTCGCGGCACAGTGGTGACGTGGTATAGATGGATCAAGTATAATGATATCTGACAGTGATTAAAATCACTATAAAAAAAAAACGCTTCGATGCAAATCTTTAGATACTGTTTAATTTTAAAAAATTGGTGGACTATTCCAAAAGCTACATTATCTGCTAGTTCATTATTAATATCCTAATTAAGATAAAGTATGTAGAATGAAAAAGGGATTATTAAAAAATATTATTTCTCATAAAAAAATAATGTTGATCCATACACTTTTCAATATGTCATAGCATTATAAAGTTAAAAATGTAAAAAATAAAATCGAGAATTTTCACACAATAATAGCATTCGGTAGCCATTTTCACCGTGAAGATAAAATAAAGTCCGAAATTTTTTTTTCGCATAATAAAGTAAATTACATTAGCTTTAATTTAAGATATATATAAAAGTGTCAGACTTTCCGGAACACTTTCAAAATTTAAGTTGTAAAAGTAAATTTTTTGTGAAAAAGTGGTCATTTTAAATCCCCCCCTGTGGGCAGGTAAAGGGTCAGATATAAAAAAAATATATACCAAATGATAGGTAAAGACATCATGCATCTATAAAAAAAAAATTATATTGATCCATACATCTTTCAAAAAGTTATAGCATTATAAAGTTAAAAATATAAAAATGAATTTTTTTACAAAAATCGTATTTTTTTTATAAACTTTGATGTCTGTTTTCACCATGAAGATAAAATAAAGTCCGAAATTTTTTTTTTTGCATAATAAAGAATATTACATTAGCTTTAATTTAAGATATATATAAAAGTGTCAGACCTTCCGGAACATTTTCAAAAGTTAAGTTGAAAAAGTTAATTTTTTTTGAAAAAGTTGTCATTTTAAATCTCCTCTTGTGGGCAGGTTAAGGGTTAAATTAATGAAAAAAATATACCAAATGAAAGGTAATAATATTATGCATCTATATAAAAAAGAATTATATTGATATGTTCATTTTTGAAAAAGTTATGGCACTTTTAAGTAAAAAAAATTGAAAAAATATCGAAGATTAGTGATTTTTAAATTTGTAATTTTTTTGGAGGTTTCCCCCATTTATGAGGAACGAGGGAATTTTTTTCAATTTTTAAGGGTAATGTCTTCGACTAGATACGATTTGTGATCTTTTGACGTATCATTGAAAGAAATCGGTTCGGTGAGAGCTGAGAAAAAGTGGTAACAGACACAAAAAAAAAAAATAAAATAAAAAAAATAAACACATCTTAGTAAAACCAATACCTTCTCAGCTTCGCATCGAAGCTAAAAATATATTTAACATTTAATTAATAAAATTAGGAAAATTCAAAAAGAGAAAATAGTGAAATGTATTGGATAAAAGGTTGACGTTTGTTTATTGATGTATTTACTTGGAGAGTATTTATTTTTTTTACTTTGGTAAACATGATATAGAAAATTTTTTTCTATAAATCAAAGTGATGATCAAAAAATAGATCATTAGAGCCATATGTCATAAAAGTCGGCCTAAAAAATATTGATAGCGCTGGTTCAAGGGAGGCAATCAACCATACGCCCTTGGTATACAATATAATTAATAATATTCTAATTATAATAATTTTATTAATATTATAGAATTATTACAGAAAAATTCGACAGGTTATTATTTCTGGGACTATGTAAAAAAGTCAATTTTAATTATAATACTGTGATTTGACGTTGAACATCATTGTTGTCATAGATGGATCCCAATTTTTACGAAAAACTCATAGACTAATACATCATATATGAGATTAATAAGGTTATTATTACTGTATTGCTCTGATTATGTTTGTACAAACGTATATATTTAAAACCGTGTTAAAATTTGTATATAACTTATCAAACATTCTTTAATAAATTATACAAAATATATTATTATGCGCAAATGTAAAATCATAACCTAATAAAAACTTTGCCTGGACATAAAATAAAAAAGTTCAAAGCGAAAAAGTACTTTGAAAAAAATCTTTTTCATGTCGTATAGTGTCGCAAGAATTTCGGGTGCGCGTCCTGGCGTCTCGTGCGTGCCTTGATGTTTCCAGTGAGTGTTTAGAAATACATATAAGTCGTGTTGTTTATTTGAACTAAACCTAAGTGTGGCTGTTCACTTTTTGCATATGAATCAGACAAGTGAAATCAATGATTGGCGAGAGTATACTAAGAGAACATTGAGAATAATAGGAGTATAGTGCCAGATATTTAAGCCTTTTTTGGTCCCCTTTATATTCCTATTTTGTTAATTTGTATAATTATATATATATATATAAGCAAGAGGTGACAGAAACGCTATTATGATCTCTTTATTAAATTTATTTTTGTTATTCATTAAATGTTATCTTATAAAATTAATATACAATGATTCATTATTGCGTTACAGTATTGATATATCTGTGAAACTTATACTATTATTTATGAGAATTTTATCATTTATATTAAAATTTAGATATATAATATAGTTTGTTGCTAAACAGATAAGATTCGTAATGAGAGGTTAATGTATCAAAACAATTAACTATTACAAATTATAATTATATATATATATATATTAGGGGTTTGATTAATACTTGAGGTACTTGGTCAAAACCAAGAATCGGAATCTACCCGACGTGTACCCAAATATTTTCCTTATCTCCTTAAATGTGTTTTATTATCTGAAGGAGACACAGGCAATTTGAGTATGATAAATACCATTCTACTAAATCTTGAGTATCTTTATATATATTGTATGACAATACAGGCGCTAAAATTAAAGTGCCCGGCAATGAAAATACCATATGCAGTATTTTATTGGACTAAAAAAACTCTTTTTACTAGCTTATTTTTATAAAAATGTCATATATTTTTATGAAGAACAAAAATAATTGTTGCGCAGGGTACTAAAAAGTTTGAAATAGGAATTGGTTATAATGGTTTATGTTAACCTATAGTGTAATGAATATAGGATTCAAAAGGGTACGGCATGATTAATGTATTTACACCAAGATAGATTTACAAACCCATCTTGATACAACTATTATGAAAAAAAAAGGCCAACCTAAGATGGTCTTTTTTTAAGAGATAGGGATCACCATGACAAAATAGATAGGTATGTCAGCAATTTTGTGATACGCAACCTCTTTGTGATACTCCTCACCCCATCTATAGCTTTTTTTTTTTTCCCTCCTTCCTCGACTTTGGTGTGGACCGCCCTGGAACTGCCGTGAGGCATTGCTTCAGGGCGGCCCACGTCGCCTTCTCTACTTCATACCACCGCGCTGTGATACGGCCCAAGTTTACACTAGAGCCGAATCACAGCACGGCGTAGCCTCCCCCGTTAGCCGGACCCCACTAGAGGGTCCGTTGCCCGGGTTGGACCACGTGGAGATGGGGGTAGGCCGTCTTCTTTCTTCTGGTTTCTGGTCGGTTTTGAAGCCCGACCTTCTACCTTGTTTCCGCTTCCGGGGCAGTCCTTGGAGAGGTGCCCCTCCTTCTTACACCTGAAGCAGGCCTTCGACCGGTCCGGTCCCTTGCACGCGTGGGCTATGTGCCCGCGTTCTAGACACCTGTAGCACTGAGGTCCCTTGTCGAGAATCCTCAGTCTACAGGACGTCCACCCGACCCGGACTCGGCCTAGACCTGCCAGGCGATGAGCAACTTTGAGGGGCACCTCGCACCTCGCATACCGCCCTTTGCCGCCAGCATTCGTGTGGACCGTAATTGGTCCCACTTGCGGCGGCAGTTCTCCGTTCGGAGACGTCAGGGCGGCGCTCAGTGCTCGCTGCACATCTTGCTCCTTCTGCCACTCCTCCACGTCCAGGAGGAGGACGGTGCAGGTCATCGACGGCCGATGTACCCGCACGTCCATCTCCTTCAGGGCCGCCCTCAGACTGGCCATCTATAGCTGGTTCGCCTCATTTCATTGGCCGAATATTTGTATGGTAATTTTCCATAAATATAGTTTTTATATTATTATCATTTATGCGTTCATATTTAATATTGTGCAAAAATAATTTGTAGCGTATAGAGGAATAATGAAAAATTATGTATGTAATATACTTAATATTTAGAAGTGCTTTCATTGCAATAAATGATAAATAATTTGCTTCACATTAATGTTATTTTTTTTTTTATAAAACCAAGAGGTTGGTTTGTCAGCACAGTATCCTAAGGCAAACTGGCCTAATGTTATTTGGTAATTTAATTTTACTTATTACATACATTTATTTATTAAGTAAATTTTTGTTTTTTAAATTTAAGTAAAAGTATGTAAGTATATCAAGTTTTCAAAATATTTTAAGACACTTAAAATAAACGCTGTTCATTTTATTTAATATACCCGGCATAATCATTTCATATCAAATAATTTGCAAATTGATCATATTTGTTTATATTGTAGTATAAATAGATTGATATCAATCAATAATAGTAAAAGGTAAAGGTATCATAAAAAAAAAATACAAAATATTAAAGTTGCTGTCAAGTATTTGATTTAAAGAATTGTATTTTGGCAGGCAAACCTACGCCCAATGAAATCAGGCGAACCACTACTACGGGTGATAAGGGCCGGAATGCGTCAAACGGTCCAAAACTCGTTTGTTGCTGACATACCTATCTATTTTGTCATGGGGATCACTAGCTAGTGATTCCTATGCATTTATTATAATAGTATAGAGAAGATTTTTGCTCAAAAAGTAACCTCCTTGGATTAAATAGTTTTTGCCATGTCAAAAAATTTATTTTGTTGGATTCCTGTCCAATGCCGCAAACAATAAATATGGTAACACTGTGAGTATGAAGTACAAAAACATAATAGGTATGTCAATTTAAAACGATTTTCATGTATTACTGCGCATACATATTTTATTAGTGAGTATGGATTGTAATGTATACACACAAACAGCCAATCAGATGGTTGTGAACTGACAAGTTTGTGTATCAATAGTTTTACTAGCTTACCTTACCATTATACCGATACTCGACGTGTACGGTTATTATATACCTCCTAACCATGTCTTTCTGAGCTACATGTCGCAACTCGCAACGTGCCTTAATTGTCGATTAATTGAAATTTTGTCGATTTAATTTTTAAGCTGTCGCTTCGGTAAGTAATAATAAATTATTTTTTACTTCAATTTATATTAAATTATCTTTGATATTTTCAAATAAGTAAATGTTATAGTAATGATATAGTAATGATGATTAATACTAAATATGTTGTAATTACATAATTTTGTTAATATTTTCATTTTCGCTTAATTTGTCGCATGGTTTATTCGTGAATTTTTTTATAATTTTTATTGTTCTGATTATTTTATTAGTATTTGTTTATTGAGTGTTTGTTATATATTAAATATCGTGATCCATATATATATATAATAATTATTTAACGATAAACAAGTTGGTAACATAACCTTAAATAAATATGATTTATTTTTTATTAAAGAACTTTAAATATATTTATATTTTAATAAAATTATATATTTTTATGAAAATCATTATTTTATTGTTAAATTATTATAATTTTTTTTAACTATCTTACTGGATTGTTAAATTTTGCTTTTTGGTGTTCACAGTTCTTAAACGTACTTAACATCTCTACACCACAAGATGGGTAGAGAGGACAAAGCGGCTTGGAAAGCAAACTATTTTGATAAATTGGTGGTATGTCAATGAAAAAAATTTCATTGTATATACTATGCTATTATATATATATATATAATGTTTTTTAGTCTCTGTTGAATGAGTTTCCAAAATGTTTCATTGTTGGTGCCGACAATGTTGGATCAAAACAAATGCAACAGATTCGAATCAGTCTTCGTGGAAATGCTGTTGTTCTTATGGGAAAAAATACCATGATGAGAAAAGCAATCAAAGGACATATAGAACAAAATCAATCTCTTGAAAAGTAAATATAATAAATATGTAAATAGGTGTAGTGGGATAATTGTAAGTCCATTTTTTTTACATTAATACACAAATTTTTATTTAAAACTCGCATTTAATATGATTGAAAGACATATAAGGACTAAAACAGTTTCATCAATAATAAAATTTGCTAAATATTCTTCGAGAAAAAATGAATTTACAATTACCCAATTCATTTACATTCATCATAGTTATGTGTTAATTAATAATTATAATATATAATAATTATAATAATCATGGTAACAATTTCTTTTGTAATAAAAATATTCTTAAAATAGGTTATTAATGATGATAACACATTACTTTTAGAGTATAGTCATTACGTATCAAAGCCAGAAATGGTTGAACCCATTGGTACGGACTATTCTTACTGAAGTCAAATGCCTGTGTGCAGTCTGAAATATAATTTTAAACTGTACAATAGATATTTATTAGAGAATTTGTAATCCTTAATGGAATTATTAAATTGCTAATCAACAACCACTTTTTGCAAAAATTACAGTATAAAGATTAAGTCATCTATTCAATCTATTACGTATTTCCAAATATTTGTTATATTTACTTAGGATAAGTTTTCCTTGGTTTCAAGGGTATGCTAATATAGTGAATGGCTGTAGTTATGATGAAAAGTTATGTAGCATGATTAAAATTTATCATATACATGTTAAAGCCAGAAATGGTTGAACCCATTAACATGGATAGATTTTTATGGATTTAGATGCTTCATGGCAGTCTGATTTATTGTTTAATGTTTCAAAATTGACAATATCAAATTTTATTGGTTCCATTATCTTTCTAATAGTATAAAAATAATCAAAAATTCTTTTTTAACTTTTGTATATTCCCCCTAAAAACTACTTTATAAAAAAATGTTTTATTTTAAAATAGACATTTAGTATTAAAATAATTAATGTTCAATTCAAAAATTGGATGTAGTATATGTAGTAATATGTAATAACTATTTTAAAGCTATTTAACAAAATATAAAAAGATAAATTATGATTCGTCTTTGGTACTCAATGCATGTATAAAGTTTATTTATCTTTATCAATTATCTTTTATCCTAATTATATTAGAATTTTAGGGGTTTGTGGGAATCACTCCTCCTAAAATAAATAAACCAGAGAGTGTTATAGTATACATGAATAAAAATAAAACTTCTTTCAGAGTCATTCGACTGATAGAATATTATATTAGGTTTATATTGGAATAAAATAGAAACATTGTATTATAAATTGAAGTTAATTTAATATATTATTATCTTATTCTATTGTCCTAAAGATATAATGTCCTTAAGATAATTGAAATAACTAATATAAGTTTTTGATTGGGCATTATGAAGACATTGTGTATCTATTGTGGTATTTTTTTTACACACAATCAAATCTATTTGAAATTAAATTATTTAATGAATTTTAAATAACATCACATAAATTTTCAAAAACAGTAATTAATTATAATATAAAATATACTTTATTACTTACTATTATTATTAATAAAATTATCATTAAATATTATTTATTTTATTTACATTTTATAAGAGATTAAAACATTCAAACATTAACCAATGCTAGAATAATTACTTAATGGTGTCTGATTACTTTATAATGAAATTAATCATTTATATAAATAAACTTAATACCTCTAAATTTAACTAATTTCATGTATTAAAATAAAAAATTAAATAATTATAAATAATATTCTCTATATTTGTTCATGTATAACATAATAAAATAAATTATTATATTTAATCATTATTTTATTTTCATAATAATTTTTTATTGACAATTTATTTATTTCATTATTAGTAAAAAGAAATAACAAATAAAAATTAATAAGAATAATAATATAAGTAATGAATTATATTTTTTACCATCATTTTGTTATAATAATTTATTATTATAATTGGTTGACCTTTATTTTTTATTTACAATATCATTTTTAAAAATAATTAAATATTACTGAAATTTTATCAGTTAGATTATTGTATAGAATAATAGTTATCACATAATAATTTATGAATTTATGAATTGATACCAGCAGCGCTACATTATTTATGACAAATTTTATAGTAATTTTTTTAATTAAATTATTTATAAAAAAAACCCAATACAATTGAAATATATGCAGAATAAAATTTATTTTAATGGTTTATTTTAACTAAAAAAAACCAATAAAAAAAAAGTTATTAAAATGATTTACTCATTTGAGCGGATTATATAATTTGATTTATAATTGTAACAATCCATTGTTAAATTCAGGTGAAACTAAATATCATTTTTTTTTAGATTTATGATTTATTTAGCAACATATGTTACAAAAAAATTTGGAATGTTAAAGATTAGTAGTTGCACACACAAATTAATTAATTACAAACTAAAATTATTTACATTTGTAGTTGAATACTTATATCATATCAAATCTAATTTGACAATAAATACTTAAAAATTATTAGAAATTAATGATTTTTATAGTTTGTATGGGGAAAGCTGGTTAAGCTACTTTTTATTTGATAAAAGGAATTTGTTTTCAATTTTTGACTGTAATATCTGCATCTACATACAAATTGTAATTATTTGACATATTGTTGAAAAAAGAAGTTTTGAGGGCTAGAAAAATAAATCGCAGCCATAAAAATAACCACATAGTGAAATAATATTATCATGATTAAGAAATTTCTTCTCATGGGGGGAGACTACAGTGATGAAATCCTCGATAATTATTGAAGTTATTGAATCTAAATGAAATTAAAAATAAACAATTTGAACATTTTTTTTCTAGCACAAAAAAAATTTAAATTATAAATCGTCACAGTTGGATTAAAACCTTGTACCATAAGCATGAAAGACACAAGTGTTACCGATTTGGCAACTGATAGTCACTCTCGTTGGGTGATAAAATTAGCAATTTAAGCTAATTCAAATTTTAAAGTTACTTTTTCGACCTTAAAAAAGCAAAAAAAATTAAATATGTTTAAATTCTTATGTCTTATGAAATTTATTCTATGTCAATTAAATTATTATATTCATGAATGTCAGTGTATTCTCCTTGTAAAATATTTTAAAATAAAATACAATACCTTGAATTTTAACACAAAAATATTATATTTTTGAATATGGTAGCCATTTTCACCAAAAAGAAAATATTTTCAAAAATTTAAATGAAAAAACTTTTTACTTGTGTGCAAAAATTGATTTTTTGAATCCTCCCTGTGGGCAGGTTTAGAGTTAGATATTCAAAAAAATGATATCAAATGAAAGGGAAACATCTAAGATTTCAATATAAAAATAAAATTCTTATAATTTGTTCATTTTTCAAAAAGTTATGGCAGTTTTTAGTATTAAAATATTTCATGTTAAACATTGATTTTTACATAAAAATAAAATTTTTGTTAAATTCAGCGGTCATTTTCCTATAGAAGAAAAGGTGACTGGATAAATTTTTTTTTTTTTTTTGAACCTGTAGTATTTATATTGTAAGCTTTAATATGACATATATTTAAAGGACGTAGTATTTCCAGAACATTTTCAAAAGTTAGGTTAAAAAAGTTCTACTTTTTGTACATATGTTTTAACCCCCCTTCCTGTATAAAGAAAAATGGTCCAATTTAAAAATAAAGTATGTCAAATGGAAGAAGTATATATAATGTATTTCAAAAAAAAAAATGATGATACATACATTATTCAAAAAGTTATAGCAATTTAAAGTTGAAAATTTAAAATTGAATATTTAACACAAAAATAGCATTTCTTTAACTATGGCAGTCAATTGCACGTAGAAGATAAGGTGTACAGGACAATTTTTTTTTTTTTTAATGACAACCTTTAATTTGATATATGTTTAAAGTATGCAGTATTTCCAGAATATTTTCAAGTTATGTTGTAAAAGCTAGTTTTTGTAAAAAAAAGTTAATATTTTAAATCCCCTCTGTGAGCAGGTTAAGTGTTAGATCTTCAAAAAAATGATATCGAATTTTGTCAAGTGATATTGTGATTAATGGTGTAATTGGTTTGCTCAGTATTAAACTTATAAATTTTTATTATTTTTTAGAATCATGCCTCATATTAGGGGTAATGTGGGATTTGTTTTTACAAGTAATGATTTAGTTGAAATCAGAGATAAACTTTTGGAAAACAAAGTGCGTGCTCCAGCTCGACCTGGTGCTATTGCCCCTTGTGATGTAATTATTCCATCCCAAAATACTGGACTTGGACCTGAGAAAACTTCTTTCTTTCAAGCTCTTTCAATTGCAACTAAAATTTCTAAAGGAACAATTGAAATCATTGTAAGTTAATAACTTATTAAATTTGGTTTTATATTTGATAATATACAATATTTAATTATGAAGCTTTTAGTTCATTGTTAAAAATTATCTATAAAAATTTGCTCATCTAAACATGATTGCAAAATAAAAAAAAATTCTTTTTACTTTTAATAATTTTAGTTTTATTCTTTCAAAAAATAGATTTCTACTAGATTGTTTTATTTATGTCATAAGTAATAAGTTTTATACCGAAATTATTAAGTTCTTATGCATTTCCATAATCATAACTACAATAGAATAATACCATTTTAGGAATCAGTTTTAAAAATATTTATTTGTAGGATTATACTCTTAGTATGAGAGGGTATAATTTACTTGCATTTAATTGATTATTTCCTCTACTTTTTAAACTCTTCTTACTATAGTATTATACCAAAGCCATACTAAAATTTTTGTCAATTGTAAGTTATAATATAGTGCTCATGCTATTTGATTAAACTTATAAAATGTTTAATTAATTAAATTTTAATGTAACTGTTAAATTTATCCTTTTAAATGGTTATAAACAATTCTTATCTTTTTTATGTAGAATGATGTGCACATTTTGAAAGAGGGAGATAAGGTCGGTGCTTCTGAAGCTACTTTACTGAACATGTTGAATATTTCTCCATTTTCTTATGGTTTAGCAGTACAAATGGTTTATGACTCTGGTACTATTTTCGAACCTACTATTTTAGATATTAAACCAGAAGATTTGCTAAAGACTTTCATGGCTGTAAGTACATATTTTGGTCTTTAAGCTACAATGTATAATTGTAGATATAACCAAGAAAATTTTTATTTAATTTGTTATCTAAATTATATTGAATTATTATATAACAATATTATATGTGTGTGAAATTCATGTGTAAAATTCTATTATTTAACTTTTATATTAAAAATGTCGTTTAATATGAATGACATTTTTTTCAAAATTTAAACAATTTTTCTCCATTTTAATTTTGTTAAAAAAATTTTAATTGTATTTTTAAACTATGATGATTGTTTATTAATTTTTGTCTTCTTTTCCCGTCAGAAGATACTGTTGATATTTATAATCTGAGTTCATTAATATATTTGTATTAAAAAAAAAAAAAATCTAAACATCTATTCATGATGAATATGTGCTTTGTCTTCTTTCCCCAACAGATGACTTTTGAATGTTGATTCATGCATGTTCTGAACTAGATTTGTATTAGATATTTGTTGAATTTTTTTAATCAATGTATTATTAATATATTCAACACAACATTTTTAAATTATTATTTAGTATCCCTGTTGTTAAATTAAAACTAATTATAATTAACTAATTATTAAATATTGGGTTAAAATATGTTTTAAAACATTGAGTTATAGTTAAGTATTTCAATTGAATTAATTACTCTATTTAAGTGAAATAAGCTACAATAATTTGTCTTAGATTAGTATGTTAAAAATTTTGAATGATATAGAGTTCATAGTTTTTTTTAGTTTAATATAAATCAAAAAAAATATTTTTTAAAAAGCTACTTTTATTATTATGCATCAAAGCTTAAATACAAACAATTATTTTTCATTAAATGTAAGATTTATACTTAGTTATTTAATTCATGATTTTAATAAAAAAAAAAATTTCCAGGGTGTAACTCAACTAACATCTGTTTGCTTAGCAGTAAGCTATCCAACTGTTGTATCTGCTCCACACATGTTGATTAATGGATTTAAGAATTTGGTTGCTGTTGCTGCTGAAACAGAAATTGAATTCAAAGAAGCTGCTACTTTCAAAGAGTATCTTAAGGTAAATAAATAAATTTTTAATGTTTATTCTGTGTAAGTTAAACGATAATGTTATATTTTATTTAGGATCCATCCAAATTTGCTGTTGCTGTAGAAGCTCCGGTTGAAAGTGAAGCTCCAAAAGCAGGAAGTACCAAAAAAGAAGAGAAGGTTGAGAGTGAAGAAGAAGAGGACGATGATATGGGCTTTGGTCTTTTTGACTAAGTTTTGTTCATTATTTTTGACTTTGCTAAATTAAAAAAAAATTATATTAAAAAAAAAAATGTTTTATTTTTCTATTAACTCATTATTTAGTTAATAGTAATACCAGAAGCTACTAAACTGTTAATAGTTCAATCCTATACAAGTGCAGATATTATGCAAGGATTTTACATTCTCTCTAGAGAATTATAAATTATAATGAAACAATTATGAGCAAAAAATGTGTAAATGATGATTCTTTTAACGTTATCCACTAATTGTCTCATTAAACAATTATATTTAGAAAAATTATTTTTGATATTTTTTAATTAATCATCATTTTAGGTTATTAGGTCAATTAGGTTATAAAGTGAAATAAATGACTTTTCTATTTCAAACTAAACTGTATTTCAGAAGTTAACATACTTATGTGTGATGCGGCCAAGAAATGTCTAATGATAAATACTATCATGTACGTGTCTTATCTACACCTTTTTGTTATTGACCAGTCGTTTTCTTAATTGGATGATTTTTTCATTTTACATGTACAAGTTTAAATATGTATGTTGCCACCGTTATAGATGTAAAAGATGATTAAAATAGTAATGGAAAATTAATAGATCGAAAAATAAATAAAACAAAGAAATGCAAAAAAAGTAATTATCTCAACATGTCTATTATTTTAAGAGAAATCGAGTAGCTATCGTTAATAGAATCGCCGCCTTGCATATACAGGTTTCTCAGATTTTATTTATAACAATTATAATTTTTGAACCAATTATCATTTTATCGAAGTAATTACTGTCTAGCGTTAATATATTATCTATAAGAATGTTGACAGTAGTGTATTTAGAGGGGGCACAGGGTTACGTGCCCCCCATTGACTTAGCTATGTAAATATTTTATCAAGCAATGAATTAATGTATAATATATGAAAAAAATATTTTTTGGTTATCGATAATAACATAGGTTATGAAATGTTAGTCGATATAGTTGTCTTGTGGAGCAAAATTTGACGCTTGTACAGTTGTCCCCTTGATGTTATCATCTATTATTGAAGTTCTTATTACGTAGAGATACATACTGTATATAGAGAAATATTTAGATTAATAAAAATGGATTCAAAACAAATAACAGATTTTTTTTCAAAAAAATCTAAAATATGTGTTAACAAAAATTGAACACAAAAAAAAGTTGTTTTATGGTATCTCATTCATGAAAATTTTTTGTGCTCGTCCATTATAAATTTCTAAATACGCCACTGAATGTTGAGTGAAGTTAGTTTCTTTTAGCTGTATGCAGAGCCAGACTGGAAGACCAATGGCCCAGACTACTCCAAAAAATTCTTGTTTCGCTCCGTTACAATAAAAGAAATCGGGTCAAATATAAATTTTATAAACCAGAGTACCCAATTATAGGACAATTGCTCATGTGACCAGTTCGCCCTGGCTGCATAATAGAAGTGTTTAATTTTTCTTAAAAATATGTACATATAAATTATATGTAAACATAAATTTTTAAATCTATGACAGAAAACAAAGAAAAATATTTTAATGTTATAAGTGGATTAATATTGTTATCTAGTATTCCAAAAAATTATTATGTTTATATATCTTTATTTTTAACAAATCATGTTTACTGGACCAGATAAATATAATATATATTGTCTACTTATACAGAAATTATTGAGAGGTAATGTGTTAATGTTATATAAATTAGTAAATATAAATATTTGATCGAAAATAGATTTTTGGTTGAAATAATTCTCAAAATTTTGTTGAAGCTTAAAAGTTTTAATTTATTTGAATGAAAATACTATAAGGTATTGTACATGATAGCTTTGAAGCACTTGATTATATTAAAATTATTATAGAGTATTGAAGATAAATATTTCAAATTTACTTATAAACTGATACAAGTCTACGAGTACATTAAATTCCCAATAAACATTTTATAATGTATAAAAATTAGTTATTTAGAAATATACACTATTAGTTTCTGGAATATTTAAAGAACTAAGTCAGTCCATTACTATAATAGATTAGGTTATCAAAGTGTAAACTAAAATATTTTATCCTTAGATTAAGATATTGTGTATACAATAAAAATAAATAATAACAGTTTTAAAATATAATGGTTATGTAATGTCATACATAAAATTTGTACATAGTTCTTTTTCTTTTCAAAAAACTCAAAATCAATACAAAAGTCTTTATTATATATTACATGTTTGTCAATGACTAATATTATTAATGATTGTTATGATTAATTAAACAGTATATCATAATTTTGGCACACAATATAAATAATAAATAGTATAACATAGACTAGATAAAATAAATATGTACAAGAAACAATAATTCAATACATAACTGTTGTAAGAATAAAATTAAACATCAAAATTAAAACAGGTTTAAAATTTTATAAAAAAAAAAAATTACAGTATTATTTGTTTGATACTTTTATATTTAAGACTTTTTTGACATAAAATGTGAATCAATTAAATATGATTTACATTTAATGAAAAAAAATGATTTATATTTAATAATAGATTAAATATTAAAAAAAAAAAAAATTAAAATTTGGTACCTTAGGTTAAGTTAAAATAATATTCAATTTTTTTTTAACTTAAAATCATAAAGACATAGACATGTCCAGTTCATTTTGTCATAATCATGGAATAGTTTTAAAGTCTCATTGTTTTCACAATAATACGAATATTCAATTAAAAAATATAAAATGATACAATATATTTATGATTTAAATTAAGTTTAGTTATAGTAACGTCACAACTTTTAATAATTTATGTAATCTTAAATATGCGTTTGTCATATTATAATAATTAAGTTAAACATAACTCTCTTGTTTTGATGAATATAATAAAAATGAGTCTAAGAGTCTTGGTTCAATAAGTTCGGTAGCGTCATATTGTTCAATTACTTCTTTGCCGCAATTTGCTGCGATTTTTCTTAATGAAGCCTAAAAATAGAAAATTAAAATTATAGCAGTTAATTTAATTAGTTTAACAATTAAATTCATTGAGCCAATATTTAAAGTTAAATCTTTGTATGTAAATCATGTACTTATTTAATTAGAAAACACATCAAATTATTATAATTATTATTTTCAAATCTAGACAAATTTTTTTTTTATTTGAAAAACTTTTTTGAATTAAATTAATTATCTTTTACTCCAAATATCGAGTTACAAAATGTATAATATATATTTTTTATAAATAGATTTCACATTATTTAATAAACATAGTATTTTATTGTTACTTACCAAACAAGCTACTAAAACGTCGTCACTATGATTTCGTTCCCTTTCTTCTTTACATAATCTAACTAAGCGATGAACGCCTTCTAATTCGACAACTTGCTTAGAAATTTCAACGTCACTACATAGTCTGCAAATAACGAAATCATATTAAATACATTTTAAGATAAGCATATAAAAAATAAGCATTTTTTAGAAATCAATCCATTTATTTTTATAATCTATCTATTTAGATTTCAATTTTATTTTTTTATATGAGTTATTGTATGGTTCAAAATAAGCTGTATTATAAATTGTACAACTCAACCTAAAATTGTGTATGGTAGGTTATTTAAAGATGTAATATACTTAATACAGCCCTTTTTAATATACTGACATTGATTGTGTAGTATACCTTGATAGAGCTATAGCTGTCTTATGTAGTAATCTCTCAGCAGCTAAAATTTCTGGAATACGTTGAAGAGGTGAATGTCGCACTTGCAAGAAACAAAGTAACGCTACTACAGCATGGTTTTCAGCCATGTGTGGTCTAGTCTCAGGAACTGTAGCCATGTTTGCTATTAATGTGGCTGTTTGTTCCTGTAAAAATACAGATGCTCTCGTGCCGCTTTTTCGGACTGCTTCAATCAACGATCCTGCTGTACCCATGTTAAGAATAGTCCATATGGCATTAGATTCCATAAAAGTCATGTTTGCCAAAGCAGCAGCAGATAAAAGTAAAGTTTCTATCGATTGTGTTGTCTCGATCAAACCTAACATATGAGAAATTAATTTAGTAAATGGTTATAAAGTTAAATTTAATTATACTACATACATGTTAATGATGATATAATAATGTGTAGGTAATCTGAAAGTCCATTGACAGCGTGGTTGTCATCGATCCACGGTGCAGTTATTTGGGCAAGTACAGATACGGCATCAGTAAGTTCTTTTTCCGAACGATTTTTGCTGTTCAATATATCAGCTAAAATTTCTACACCTCCGCCCTAAAATCAAAATAGTCATAAAAAAATTGTTTCATATGCTCTCAAGAAAATCCTTCATTTTATTTTGCTTATACCTTTTCGAATTGTCTAATACTATCGGGTGAACAGCAAACCATAGCCAGGGTACGTAGAGCTGCTGATCTAACTGTACTAGCTACTGCATCTATACAGACCGTTAACAATGATCGAATGCCGTTACATTTGGTAACTAAGCTTCCTAAATGAACACTTTCCAGTCCTAGACTGTTAATACTAGACATGGCCTTCACTAGTTCAATGTCGGTACTGGGTTCTTCCAAGATGTTGATCAAATGCTAAATAATAATAATCATATAAAATTTATTTTAAATTTTAGTTTAAGTTGAATTTTACCTGCACTTTTTTCATGAGTAGCGCATCAACGAGCTCACTAAACAACTGCCCTAATGTCGCTACATCGTTGACAATAATTTTCCTATTGCCTAGTCGGCGGTTAGCGTGGATCCTTAATCTCTCAGATACATCTACTAATTCCAAGCACAGCTCTTTGCCTTGTTCGTTTAGTTCAGTTTCATGATCACACACAAAATCTAGCAAAAGAGCTGTTAATTTTTGTACATACGAACCGAAATTGTCATTACGACATTTATTCAAGTCACTGTAAAGTCAATAAATGAAATAATATGTTAGTAGATAATTACATTTCATCCGTAGAAATATACTGATTCATAAAAATTGTTGTAAACATACATGTAAACTTTTTTGAATTCGTTAGATATAATTTTAGTACGTTGGTATAGTTCCCGAACGACTTCTGAATCTGTGCAAATTATTGTAGATAGACGACAAGCATCCTCTGAAGGAGTAATAGATTTTGATTGCAAAGTGGTCATACATTCTGGTTCACATCTATATCTTAATTCATTTAACCACTGGCCAATAGGAACTTCATTTTCCCGTTCATTTCTTTAAAAATAACATTTCAGTTATACTTATATTTAGGAAACATATTCATTTCGGATAGTTTCTATTTGATATACGTTATATATATTTTATTAAGAAAATAAATTTTTCATTAGTACTAGGTATTTTAATGATTACTAATAAAAGCATACCCTATTATATTAAATAATAAGATAACACAATAAAATTGTTTGAGTAAACTTGATATTTTTAGATCGAACTTTTAATTCTTATCACTTTTAAACATACCTGTGGATAATCCACAGTGGATTACTATATTGATGAATTTTTAAAGCCAAAATTACTCTACATAATATTTTTTCTTGGATTATCTTTAAATGATTTAGATTTTGAAATTTTAAATACTTAATTAATTTAATGGGCACAACACCTATTTAAATTAGACGAATTCGCCCTAGAAACTCATATTACGCAACAATATATTTCTATGAATTTATAATTACGTATACAGAAGGAAGGTAAATTGACACGTAAATCATTAAATATATTACTAATTGTATCATGACGCAATGAATAAATTATAGTGTATTGACTGTATATACATATTGCTCGTTTAAAAGCTTAATTGTTTTATAAAATTTGTTACAATTAATTAAGCTTGAAGATAGAGTAACAAAACAAAAACATAAAAGTGCTTAATTAGGTTTCTTAAATCTAGTAATTTTAGCTGAGTGATAGCAATCGTTCAAGAATTCATTATTTTTTGTTATTATTTACGAGGAATCTTTACTTCAACAACAGGTTTGATGGGATCACATTAATTCGACAGAAAAATATAAACGAGAATCAAGAAATTATTACACAATACGATTTAAAAAAACTTCAATATTTATAATGATAAAAATTTACCTTCTAATATAATTTGCGTTCTGTGGAGTTTTCGGTTTCTTCAGTTGTAATTGCCTTTTACAATTCAGTCTAGGAGTACAACATCTGTCTCTGGTAGATTTTGGAGTGGAAGTGTGCTCGGGTGATCCCGGTCTTTCTGAGTCACTGAAGTCACTACTGTTTCCATATTGATTATGGGCACGTCCTTGATCAGCTTTGTTCTTACAGCTGTCTTCTTGTAAACGATCAACGAATGGCGTAGGTGGTTCAATAATTAGATCATTGTTAATTTTTTCATCGTCATTGTTTGATCGTTTAGCGATCACATTTTCTACAACGGTAACATTTTCTGATCGATCGAAATGGCCGTCAAAACTTTTAACTGAACCCGGCGTCGATAAAATACTATTGGCAACACTATTTTTTGGTAGTTCGTCTACAATAAAACACGTCCGGTTCGGAGTTTGTGGTTGTATTTCAGGTGTAGCTACTTCAGTCAACTTTAGAGTAGATTTGTAAGGGGTTGCTACATCGACAATATTTAATATACTGCCATAAGATCGAAACTTTCTTGATAATTCACAGGCCGGTAAAAAACAATTACAAGGCTCTGACGGCTGAGGTTCTAATTCATTAGATGTACTTGTAGATGAAAGCATTTGTGTGACAGACATGTCTTGTGATATTTTACTTGGAAGTTCATAATTAAAAATGTTAGAGGAGGTAGTTAGAAGAGTTTCATCTTGATTTTGACTATCGTCTTTAAGTTTTGATAAACCTAAGGTACTACTTTCAGAGTCTGAAAATCCTGAATCTTGAGATTTGTGACTACCGTTACTCGGACTGCCCGATGATACTCTTCTACTTTCTGGTGATGATGATGGATGTCGTCGCCACGAATGGTTAATGTCATCATCGTCATCATCCAGATTTGGCATGAACCACACCTTACTTCTAGTCCTTTGGAAGTCACCCATGACTTTTTTTAATTTCTTTTTATTTTTTCTAAAATAAAATAAATTTACAACTAATATATTAATATGCATTAATATATTTTAATAGTATAAATTTTTAAAACAAACTAGTTGATTAGATATAATTTTGATTGAGATACTATTACAGAACTAGTAACATAATATTTTGATACATTTTCTTAGGGAAGTTTTTTCAAAATATTGAATTCTTAAATTTATTATATCTTTCAATTTATACGTGGTCACTATAATGTACAAACATCAAGATATAAGTGTATAACTTTTAGAAAAATTGTTTTAAACCACGACCACGTACTTTAGTAGGTACATGAATATTGGATAGATAACCTAAACCTCACAGTATTATTATTTACACTCGAGTTTGCTGCCATGGCTCCAGACATGGAAACAATAATGTAACAGGTTATTAGTACTCAGTCTTTTATGTTGTCATTACTAGGGTATTTTGTGCGGGCGTGACCGATAACGTTAAAGGATCTTGAACAATAAACCATATAGATTAGCTTCCAATAGCCGTGACCAAATAACAATAGTTTTGTCTCCCTGGCACATATGAGGCTTAGTAGCAACAAAAACTGGGGTGACACAAAGATAGAGTTCAGATCATGTTATTACATCCCGAAGGGGGTCATGGCTATACTGAGGAATGGATACTTTACTCGAGGAATGCTCCCCATAAAAAATGATAAGTGGTCCAGATTTTTGAAATAGGAAAATTACAAGGAATAATAAAGAATATCCATTCTTCAGAAATTTAAGATAATACAATTGAAATCAATAGTCAGTCACTTGTTTATACTAAGAAATTAGTTATAGACGAACGTTTACAGAATATAAATCTGGAATTCAAACTTTTTTCTTTCTAAATTTTGTCCATAACCCTTAATAAGTATTTAACGGAGTTATAATAATAACATAATTTGTTTATAATTGCTGATACCAGCAAAGATTATTATAATTTACCGTTATAGCCTAAACTCACCATCAAAAGTTATTGAACACATCAAAATTGTTGAGATAACAATAGTATCTATACGTCAACTTCTAAATGATTTTTAACTATTATGCAATAAATATAAAATAATAAAGACCTTCCGGGTATCATGACCTCAAATGGGATATATTATTTTTATCGCTGTATGGATTTTTTAATGGGGATAAGTAGCTTATCTATTTACACTAACAGCAACCTATTTAAACAGTTAATATAATATTCAAATACATAATACATCATAATCGATTAAGTATTGTTAGACAAAAAACTAGCATTACCACCTGTAATGCCTTACACTTGTTAATTTCTCATAAATATTGATTTCTGAATTTGAACAATATAATATTGAGGTTAGGTGACTATTAATATAGAAACTTGATGTTAACAAACAAAATATGGTGAACCAATGAAGAAACCAAACTAATGCTTGCTAATTTTGTTTAAGCGAAATCAATCGGTAAAAGTGGGTCCAGGAACTATTTTCAAAAGCTCCTGACTCCAAATTACGTTTTGACAATAAGCTAACCTCAAAAATAAATAATATATTTTTAATATTTAAACTGAATAAGGTCATGTTAATTACTTCCAAAAAACGAAATTTTCTACTTTATTATAGTATTTTATCCAATGTTATCAATAGGTTACGTGAGGTCGCACAGAAGATTAAAAAACAACAAGGTATTTTTTTGTAAAGGATCTCCCGGGTATACTCAATAGTTTTTCTTGTAGTAAATAGACATTGGAAGTAATTTAATAACATACATAAATTGTTGTGCTTTATAAAGCGCAGCATGGCGTGAGGCAACATATAGAAATACCACCGTGATTCACCAGTCTTTTCAATATTGACTGTCGGTATTTTTAATTAGTCCACATTATAAAATTTTAGAGTACAAAACAAAAAAAAATGAAAACCAATTTAAACGCGGTAAAATCTCGTAAATTTTAATTTACGGTACACGGGTTGATTGTCATCTACACTAGGCTAAATTTTATACATAAATTACTCTACTTATTTTATTATGTTCAATATCATATTTTCAAATGCTAATTAACACAATGTTTCTGTAAAATACACACGATGTTATGTGAATAATAGAAGTAAAAAAAACATTTATAAATTAAGAGATGCTACACTTTTTACAATACATTTTTTTTTAATGGCTGTAAATGAGGTAATAAATACTTAAGTAATTAATCAGGGATTATCGATAATTATAGAGCATGATCTATACATGCTTAACATTCATTAACACGAAACATTGCTATATTTTTTCTAATGGTTTTGACGGAATACAAACATTTCTTGCAGTTTTTATTAATTAAACGCACCTATCAGTACTAAATACTTCCTCGGAAGGGCAGGTCGTTATTGCGTTATTTCGTAACACGTTTGGTCACTTTCTCAGTCGTTTGAAAAAGTGCGTTCATTGAACAATAATGCTGAGAGAGATAATAGTTGCATACTAATGATAGTTGAAGAGATTTATGTTCGATTATAATACCGGTATTTAGTGTTTTACCGTTTATATCGGCTGAACTACAATTTAATATTTTCTTACTCAGTAGACATTTTCAAAATATTTTATTATAAAACGTTAAAAATTATAAATTAATTAAATGTCCAAAATTCAACGTAGTATCGTAGTTTGTTATTTAATAAATAATAATATTTACGAACAAATTTAAATTGATCAGGTTTTATTTCTATATGTGTTGATACTAAATTAATACTACCACAATAAACCTGATTTATACTTTTATGACGTTTTCTAAACATGAATATTAAATGAAAATTTGCGAACAATTAAATCGAATCAATTGAAGTGAAAATCCTAAGACTTGCAACAACTTAAAATTTTACAACAACTAATTTCGTCGAGGGTAATAAACTTGAAAGCGAAAAAATTACTTTCATTTTATAATGGTTTAATGTATAATACTCTCATTGGTATATCTTAAAGGTTATATAAATGTCACATGTTTTAATAAGATTGTAATTTTACACTAATAATGTATCGTTATGTTGTATTGTCCAATTACTCCAATCTTTTTAGTTTTAAACTATTTTTTATGTTCGTTTATTTTTAGGTGAAAAGAACTAGTTGAAGATGAGATAAGTGAAATGTACGCATTTATTATAAAATATTACTATCATTGTAATAATCCTTTTTAATGCGTATCCATTACATGTGTTTTTTATTCAAATACGTGATTTAGTTTATGTTTTATATTGTAAAATATCATAAACTATTACCATTTGTAATGCTATAAACGATTAAATTTGTATATAGAAGAAATAAACTCGTAATAAAGTCAAAAATAACACCAAATGTTAAAGTATAAATTTAACAGTAATATTACATTTGCTAATAAAAAAATACATTTAAAATGTTTTTATTTACTATAAATATTTGCTACGTATATGTTGTAAAATTTATAACAGCAAATATTTGTTTTTCATCAAATTTTTATTATGCCCTTAGCCAAACAAAAAAATGAATGTTAGGTACAGTCGGAAAATGATAATTGGTTTAAGTCGATTTCTGAGTGTTTACTTCTTATCTAACTTATTTACGCAGCTTCCATTATACATTCTCGATCTAAATATCACATGATAACGTAGGAAATATCTTGGACATTTTAAATCATCAGAGTTTAACACATAATCAATAAAACTGAAGATAGTTATGCGACTAAAAACAAGAAATTAATTAAAACGTAGAAAGTATAACTTTCTACTTTTTTCCCTGAGTTTGACATTTAGTGTAATACGCCTAACAATAATCATGATTTTAGTATTTTATAGAACTAAGAAATCACTTAATTATTTAATTATATATAAAAAAATTATAATGTGATCGCCATTGATTCAAATAGCGTTATTTATACTGAAAAATTGAGACATAGTATTGAGTAATGATGTTAACGGTATGAATTTTAATGTTGATATTTGTTTACCACAGTACGCCAACCAGATCATTCCTAAGAATTTTGTCTAAAATTTAGGTAAAACGTGTATGGAGTGATCAAGAACACTTTACATCTAATAGCTATTATTGAAGTAATCATTCAATAAGACTACTGTGTATGCAGGCGGCATAGGTGCCTACATACTTAGGGTACCGTGTGAAATCACAACATATGAGTATAGAAATACTGAAAGATAAATTAACGTGTATATGTTGAGGTTTTTCCTTGAATACACCTTTCACGTTAAAACCCGTTAGATTTTAGCTATTGTAATACGTCATTTTCGGCAATAATTATATTTGTCGTTCATATTCATTTTATATCGTAAAAATATGTGTTTTATTGTTAAGACCATTAAAACTTGAAAATAGCGAAAACGGAATGACCAAGAACTAATGAGTTTTTCATCTTAATAAAAATTCAAAAATCCTTATACGTAAATTAAGTTAAATAACAAACTATACCCTATTGGTTATACCGTAATTAGTAATATATAAATATATGTATGATATAACTTACCTAAATTTAGGTACGTACAGATAATATTTAATAAAACAATTAATCATTTTGCAGCTTGTCATTGAGCAACTGTTTCGTAACTTGAACTATAATGATATAACGATGCAAGTAGCATGACTAAAAATGTTTTACAACTAATTAGTTGTCATTTTAAAATTTACATTTTATAACTACTGCACTTCCATAAATGTCCGTCGAATAGAAAAAATCCAAAATTAAAAACTTAGTAATAACAAAAGAGATATATTAACCACCCTAATAATAACAATGATTATAAAAAAAAACTTCACATGTCAAGCAACACGTGTGGGCCAAAGACCTCTAAAAAGTGTGGTATATTCGTATATTTACATTAGACTAACAATAATTGTCTTGTCATGCTGGACATCGCGCGAATATACATTCAGGAGACAAGATCTTCTTAAACATGTATACTACTATTATTAGTTTAGCACTTCTGAAACGGTATTCTATGAATAATTTCACCATAATAGATGAATAAGGAATAATTTGTGGAACAAATAACCACTAGCGGAACCGCGTGTAGAATGTTTAGGTATTTAAATGCACGATGGATTATTATAATGATTACCTTAATTTATTCAAAGGATACTTTCAAAATGACTTTAACGCCCGTTCAATTAAATGACATATTCAGTTATTTAGTTTACCCTTAATCTAAATAGTTTTAATAAGTTAACTCATTCAGAGAAAGCACTGACATGACTTGACCAAAAAATATAACTGAAGTTCAATCCAACCAGATTGTTTGTGTAAATTCAGAATTGTTTTACTTTAGTTATGCATCTATATTATATTAATACATAATATATATATATTAGTAAAACATCAGAACTCTGATTAGGTTCTTAAATTTCCCCGGAGAGACAGCTAGGAAATATTATGTGGTATTACAATTTTGTACGTATTCAAAGCACCAGTATATTATCATACAGATTGTATATACACGTACATACATAATATGTGTATGTATTTATTGGAACCGGTTTAAATGCATGTTACAGGATAAAATGCGTAAATAAAAATAAATACACCTCATTCTACATAAAATCTTATTCCGTCTGTATGGTACAACAGCGAATACATATTTTATTTTGTAAGCACGAGTTTTATATGATTGTCAACGTGTAGTTTATAATTTTTTACAAATAAAGGACCATAAATAATACTATTGTTCTTCGAGTAACGATCAAAGTTACCAATAAAATATCATAATACATGTAATATAAACTAGGAAAAAAGGTTTTGAGAAAAAATTACACGATACGTTACGTCATATTGTCACGTGGTGTGATGTATGCAATCAACTTCATAGAATAATCTTGATCAAAATAAGGCAGAATAACAAGTTTACATAAAAAAAAAAATATTGATAACTAAATAGCTTGGTTAAGCATTAATTTATTTTTTTTTTACAGAAAGAATTAATTGATCGAGTTGTTAAATTAATTATGTAAGTATTAGACAATTTCATACACATTAAAAATGACAACACGTTTAATATGATTAGACTTGTTGATTTAAATAATATTATTATAAAGCTACAAAATAAATTGGATAGCTTAACAAACTATCAATGTGTTTAGAGTGTAAAGGCATAAACGATAAGTAAATAACATGAATGATATGTAACAACCCAAGACGTAAAATTTTTAAAGACGCAACTTAAAACGATCAATTCTGTTGATCATATTTATATTAACATGCATGTTTGTAATAAGAATGTCTTATTTCATCGTTTCGAAATGTGTATCAATATAATACAGCGGCCGCCAAACGTTTTTCAAGAATTCTAATTTCAGACGACCGCCGCTACGGACAATTAATTAACCACTCAAGTATAGCTAAAAGTAATAATAATTTTCAACGTCCTTAACGACACCACGATCATCGTCGATTATAATTATTAATCATAGGCACTTCAAACAGTCCCTCGAAAAAACCTTTTCTTCTATCCTGTTCGTTGCTGCAGTGTTCACCAAACAAAACATATAATTATACACATTTTTATTTGTTTATACGAGCGAAGTACGCGACTGACGCCCACCATGAGGATGTTGTGTACCCGTTACTAAACTGCAGCCAGAAACTTGAATAGCATGAGCAATCAAATAATAATTATAAATTCATGATAATTTTATACGTCTAGATCGAAACTGTTTTCAACCACGTTAAAGTCTCATTTAGTACTTGGTATTTGATGTTATTTACTTATCATAACTATTTGTAAATTATATTTATATGTAAACAACATAATTAATTATGAGTAACCTTGCTTCGAACTTGTTATTGTAATATGATCAATAAAATATAATATGTATCTATTATGGAATAAAGTGTAAATTATAATTTAAATTTTTATGGTACAATTATACAGCACACAGTGAACATTGCAAAGCATCGGCGTTTTTAAACAATTTCAAACAAAATACTGATAAATAATTAAATTACAGCATTTTAATTGTTTACCACTAAAATTATATGTTGCATAGGAGCAAATGCATTAAACATTTTAGAGATTATGTTTAATTAAGCAGTTACTAAAAGTATTTTAAAACAATTTTTTTTTCTACTTCTTAAGTGCTATTGCGCTATGATTACAAAACAAGTATACAAATTTTCAATTTTGAATGAATGTAATCTTTAGAAAGGATCGCAATGAGATAAAAGCATAAGTAATGTTGTGTTAACTAAAAACAATTAAGATAAGTCAGGCGAATGAAAAGCAGAACTATGAATTCTTGATAATATTTGTATTTAAAAAACTATGATCTGAGTTAAAAAGAAAAAAGGACTTCCCCTATGTATTTTATACCGAATTTACTGTTTTAATATTAGTATGATAAATATAGAGATGAAAATATTCAAAAATAATTTTTTTTTAATTATAAATTTAAACGATTTATATTATGTAAATCATTATCATACTTTTAAAATAATTCTATGGGAAATGAATTAATGTTAAATATGCATTTTTATTATCTCTTAGAACACACTACTATGTTGTTTTTTGGTTTATGTTAAAATAATATAATGCTGTATTATAGTATATAATGCTGAAATATAAAAATGCAGTGTCAGAGAAACATTTCAAGAGTCTGAGTTTTTTTATCTATGAAAAAGTGTATGATATACTAATTTTCAATGAGTCATTTAAGTCTCATTTTTTTATATTTAAAGAAAAATAATAAAATAGTTAAAAGTGAATGTTTTTATTGTAATATGTACAAAATTACATTAAAGCTATTCAATTAATCCCTGACACAAATAGGACATTTTAAAATTACGATGATACTTGAAGTCGAATTCTCGGTGTCAGGGTGTGGTATTGATAGCATTTTAAAAGGGTCTCAAGGTCTCAAAAATATTATGTTTTGTGTGTGCATGTACAATATGCTATAGGTAGATAAATGTACTAACATTTTAACAATGTGGTCGCATAATAATAATTCTCAGTTAAAATAAATCGTATATGTAAAATAATCAAATGTGCTTGGAGGAGATCCAAAATACTAGTCAGTTAAGAAAAAATTTCTATTTGGAATTAATTTCTAACATAGAAAATACGTTCTGTCAGCTACCACCAAATGTTTTCAGATTATCAAATACAAATTTCTACGTCTCATATTGGTTAGTTTTCTGAAAAGAATTTTTTTATCTAGATTATTATTTTTCCGTAACAATTTAAACTAGCATCACTATACAACCTGTGAAAATGGTATGAAATGATGACTGTTGATCTTTTGACAAAGAAATAATTATTTCGTTATAGCCGAATTCCTACCAATTTTTGGTGTTGAAAAAGGTTACTTTAAATAGGTACGTGTGTAAAAAATATAACCGGAAACGATTGACTGTCATTCAATCGTTAAATACCAGGGTAATTAAGAGAAGACTACCTTTGCAATTTGTGCAAAGGATGTTAGCTCTCGCCGATAAATTTTTAATTTCTTTTGATATTTTCTAAGAATCCAATCGCTGTACACAAAAATACTTACTCTTCAGCACAACTATTATCTTGGTTATGTTTTAGATACATTTAATGGTATATTATACAACAACACTACTGTTACATTGATCGTGTGGTGACAGTAGCTCGGTTATCGTTCGGTGCATTTTTCAAAGGGCAACACACCCGCCGCCGCGTTCTCATTACAAATTCTGCTCTCGCCCGCGTTATTCTCAACCGCCAACAATGGTCCATTCTCAGCGACATCGACCGGACATGTACGCGGCCATCGAGTCCTTCCTCTTCCTCTTATATATAAATACGATATAGGTACACATCTACTCACACACACAATTAAATATATTACATGGCACGTAATACATATTTTTAAATCGTTGGCATCCTAAACGCTACTTCATGCGTGCTACTCTTGGAATTGAAGGTGTATGAAAAATAATAAATAAAAAAAGTAAATACTCATATTTGTAAATATGAATTTTAATAACAATAATTGAAAACCATAATCAGTAGCGGTAAACAATGAACATTTATGTAGGAAACCAACGACGTTAGGCCTGAAAAACGTTTCTCGTTAATTATACGCTGACGAAATATAAATTGTTTTATGTGTACGCGATTATTATAACAAGTGCATAATTAAAATCCCACCGTGTAGTTTGCATCTATAAATGTACACCTGCACTAAGTAAAAGAAAGATTTAAACGCACAAAATCAATAAATATAAGCCAATTTAATTATAAGCAGGTGCATTTAAAAGGTTTTTATTTTTAATTGTTTTAGGTATAAATGGGTACTAGATCTTTTGAGAAACTAAATGTAGCATAGTAGTCGACATATTTTAACAATAGTAAAAACACTGAACACGACTTAGTACTTAAGCTGATTTCAAAACAAGAAATAATAGATAAAATCAGAGGGCGTGACTACGGAGGGTTTACTTATATAACGAAAAGAAGAATATATTGATATAATAATTATAATTAAATAAGAGTAGATATATTTAATTTTTAACAATTATTATTAATAATTATACAACATTTGTATTACATAAAATGGATCTTTTTAATTCTACATAAATAAATTTCAGATGAATAATTGTTGAGTATTTGCTACAAGTTGATACAAATATTTTTTTTATTAAAAAATTTGCTATTAAGTCAATAGAAATATTGTAGAGATACCAAAAATAAGTATCAGTCAGCTTTCTATTGTGTATATAATTTATATTTATGTCGACTGTTTATAGATAATTAAAAAAAAATGTGAAAATAAAATTATAGAAGACTGCTGTTTACTTGTGTTAAGAATAAATAATATTGACAATGTTAAACTAATGAAAATACCAAAACATTAATCTAAAAATGTTTTTAAAAAATATATTAAAGAGTTTTCTGTGTACAGTAACTCACTTATTATAAAGTACTCCCACACGACTAAATTTTAATTGTCTCCACGTGGTGAACTAAAATTTAATTGATAAAAGATTTTCCATTATTAATTTTATCAGTTATACACAAAAACATCCGATCGATATACAATTATAACATCTAAATATATCTAAGTTTTTGCAACTTATAAAAGTTACTTGGAATAGTAGATGTAATGGAAAAAATATTTTAACTGTATGAGTGGGTAAAATATCAATAAACATGACTTTCCCTAACAGAACTATTTCGTTTAAATATCTTCTGGAACAAAATTAAACTACATTAGAATATAATGCAATATTTTAATTGTAAATAAATATAAAATACTAACGATAGCAAACGTTAAGGCTCTCCAAAACTCAACCCTAGAAGACTAAATTGTTACATTACTAGTGTGTCATACGAATAACATATTTTTATAAATGAACTAAAAATAATATCAAGTGGTTCTTAATCTACTAATATATGATTAAAAATTATATATCTTAATTTGCGAGTACAGATTTTTTCTGAATCACATAGTCATGAATCAGTGTATACTAACACAGTTTGCTTGAAACATTTTTCAGTCTAGGCTTATGAGAAAAACTTTTATTGTGTTTAAATAATGCATATATTTGTTTATATTTTTACGATTTTTGTTTCTCTGATACAATTTATGTATTAGAGAAATTTTAAAAATAATATTTATGCCTAATTAGTTTTTTAACAAATACACTTAATATAAAAATTATGTTTAGAAAGTAAGAGTTCTATGAGTAAATAAATAAAAAAATAATATTATGCGTTAGTTTATAAATAATATGCACAATTATCAGAAGCCAAAGGAGGTTTGTAGGAGGTTATAAAAAATGGATTGGACATTAACATCAATATACATAAAATTACAAAGGCTCAAAATAAGGAACGCAAGGAGTCTCTATTATCTGCCAAAATAGTATGCATTTTATAAATAGCTTAGTACAGTATAGAGATGTAGAGCTCCTTAGCTTTTTTTGTTACTTATACGTTTGTATGTAACTCAGAAAAAAAAATTACACTGTTATGTCAATGATATTGAAAATTACAGCTGTAAAAAAGTCGGCTGTTATATGAGGCGACTATAAATCGAACCTTAATGTGTAAATTATATTTTAGAAATTGTTTTAAAATTCGCTACTGATCAGAATTACTAATTAATACATAGTTTGTAAAATAAATAAAATATTCTAAACATCATATAGTATACGATACATCTTTTATTATTCGAACAAAAATGAAAATGTATAAAAAATCATATGAAAGATGTCAAAGTATTAACAGTTTTTATTTACATAATTATGATGGAGTGAATCGCATGTGGCAATTCATTATGATTCAACTTGTTTTAGATATTTGTGAAAACGATCTCTCATATCACGATTGTATTTATATAATTAGAATAAAAATTGAACCAGTTAAAATAACAGTATCTATAACTACTTGTTATTCAATAAAATGACAACTCTTAAATGTCAACTCTTTCTCTTTAAGATACTACAGATATAAAATAATTAAACTGCATAGAATATTTTAATGTAATTTTTATTATCTTTCATAAATAAAGAACACTTTTAAAGATTAATTACTTACCAATAGAAACATTGTTCCAATTTATCAAAGGTTCAACTTTTTGAAAAGTTATTTGAAAAAAAAAACTGACCTAAAAAAAAAGAAATATTTTAATTGTTTACTAGATTATAACTTATAATAATTATCAAATAATATTAATAAAGTAAACTTATTACATTTAATATATATTCAAAAAAAAAAAAACAACATAATTAAATAAGAAATAAAAATGTATTTAACAATAAACAAAAAAGTTTTTGTTAATATTAAAAGGAAAATAAATGCATTTATGTAAAAATATCTGTACTTGTATAAATAAGTTAAGGAACGAATTTTTTTATGCTCTTCAAATAGGTAAATTTGCTATCAATAATTAAAACGTATAAAAGTTATTCTATACTATGTTTGAAATACATTAGTAAAACAGATTTCAGAATTATACATTATATTAAAAATGTATATTAAACCAGTACCCTAGTTGTCTATTAAGTAAATCCGTTTACTCAAACGAGATAATTACTACGATGTGGGCATATCAACTTTCTGCATTCGCCAACATTAATTAGCTCGCAATACTAGCAAATTTGTAAATAAATTAATATTATTTTAATTTATTGGAATATTCATCCTACGATATCAATGCCTGAACTGGAATACAAGTTGATTTTTAATGTTGTGAAAATTATTAAAATAAGGAATAATATTGCAGTTATAGATATCACTTATCTAAAATAATTGTTGTGCATTTTTAATCTATTGGTAAATGAGATAGTGTAATTTCTGATTATCCACGATTGTTGATAATTTATTTTGTTTAATTATAAGTAATGTAATGTAATTCAACAAAAATTGTTTTACAAGCGAATAACTTTTTTCAATAAAATGATGACCAGGTAAGATGTGATAAAATTAAGGTTCACAATATATCGTTCAAATCGTTATTACAAATGAAAATAATTTTTTTCAAATACTTGATTTTTTTAATTAAAACTTTTAATGTTATTTTAGGAAACGTTATTTAATTTTTTTCAAATGACCGTTACCCCGCATGTCGCGTAGCAACTATAAGTGAATAGAAATAATATATACTTAATATTTATACTTCTATCAATTGTTTAGTAAGTATGCTGGCGGAAACAAAAGTACGTTAATATAAACTAAATGTTGAAATTCATATTCAAATATATTAAAATCTTTTAAAACATAATTGAAAGTTATTACTGGTTGAATTGGTATAATAGTATAATTGAGTTATATTTTGGGGTTTACTATACCAAATAAACTTTGTTTACATGAAATATTAAAAAAAATGTTGATTGCAGTAAATAAATTATTACATTCTTAGATGCGATAGTCTTGCCGTACTCATATGTTCAAAAATTATTTGTGTTCGTCGTGTTTATCATATAAACAACAAGTTTGAGAACCATTGTACCCTATGAATGAATAATTGAAAGGGGAGCTCGCTTCGCACACAACTGCACTATGCTCACCCTTAAATCACCGCTTGGATGGGGCGAGAAAAACCGTTACACATCCATAGAATAGTTTGAAAATTATACCAATGCTATTAAGATTATCTTATAGTAAAAATCGTATTACATAATATTGTTTAATTCCGATTTTAATAGAACACGAGACTATTTAATCTTTATTTTTTTTTACAAATGAAAAACACGTATATTTGACTTACAAATATTATCTTAATTGTAAAACGATCGTTTGGCACGATCCAAAACGATAAAGTAATCCAAAGATTTTAATATTAAATGCTGCAAATTAACATTGTTTTGTGACCAATAAACATTAACATTAACATTACATGATTAACATTTATAAAAGAAAATCACAATTATTCTATTTTATATATAAAATTTCTGAACCTATTAATCCAACGTTTCATTAAGAATTTTTATATAATTTTATCAATTCATTTCATTATCATTGTTCTCTAGTAGATGAAAATTTTAAACTCGCTAACCTATATGATTTAATATATTTTTAAGGCTAGTTAAAAATACAATATCAATACAACATTAAGCGAATTCGAAAAGCGTTTGGGAAGAAGTACTCATTGTATATAGTAATTAGCTAGTCTATCAGTACATCTGTCGCCCGTTGCATCTCCCGGGCTCAAGAGACCATGAATCGTACCTACTCGACCGTAGTTACGATGCACATTTTGATCCTCAAGCAGCGTAACGTCCAAACGTGCACGTGGCCAACGAATAATAACAGCAGCCGTATACTATGTAGTAGCACCGCACGCGCCAAAATTCTACAACTAACTCGTCGTATGTTCTGTTTTTAATAAATTTTAATGGTCCAGCTGGTTTTTTACATTTTAAAATATACGCAAAGGTATAGTTATGTATAAAGTATAATATGTTTATTTAATAAAGTCATAGGGAATGATGAAGAAATTTAATTTGATGTTTTTAAAAATAGTTCAATATTATTAAAATTTCCATTGATTCGTTTAACATGTAGCATTTAAAAATTCTTTATTTTATATAAAAGGAATGCCTTCCACGAGTCCATAATGTATTTTATATATAGGTATATATTTTTTTATTTGTCACCTAAAATAATGTGAAAATTATAAAAAAAAAACTAGGGGTGTTAATAACCTTTAATAAAATATTTTTTAATAAATTTTGTTTTATTTGTACGCAATATATTATATTAAATGCATATATACTTTATATAGGTTACATTTTTTTTATACATCCTATTGTAAAAAAATAATGTCAAAGATATTTCTTGTGTTTTAAAAATACCGAGAAAAGAAAATTTCGTCAGAGTTGAATCACAAGATACAACAACCTTGTTACAAGTTCGGAATGTTAGTAAGTTGAGTCATTCATTCATGATTTGAGTTTTAGCGAATGGCGTGTAGTAAATAGTAAACTAATAAAAATAAATTCCATGACGTCATATCGTTTTTGGTGTCAATAATAACACTGAGGAGTGTAATCGCTCAATAATTTTGATAATCACTTAGGCTAGTTCAATTTGTTGAAGTTATATTATTTGGTAGCGGCTTTGTTTGTGACTCTGGATTATTCATCCATTTTGAATTTTAGTGAGTCTACTCTGTCCTTACATTAACTTTTTATTACAAGCAACGTATATAAGTTAAATGATACTTTATATAATATTCGTAGTTTCTTAGACGGAATTCAGAGTTCCATGCAATTGGATTAGAAGTCAATTGGTAGCATTTAACGTATGTAATAAACAATCGTTTATCGCACGTTCAACTTTTTATTTCTGAATGATAAAAATAAATATAACATAAATGCTACAAATTTCAAAGAGTTTTTAACCAGACTTATAGATTACCATTTATTGCATATTCTGTATAACTGTTCACGAGACTTTGCGTAACACATGTACAAACATATCATAATGAGGCACTGTTAAAAAATATCTATTTGTAAACTATACCAATACATTGGTGTTAGAACAGTCCACTTCAAAAACTTGAATTAATTATTTTAAGTACCTATATTATAAATATTACATATATATATATATATTAATAATTTATTCTCGCAATAATAATATAGCATGATTGTGTTATAATTTGTTTAAATATTCTAATTATTTTTGATTATAATCGCAGCACTTCAAGTAGAAGTAACTATCATTTAATCATAAAATTATCATAAAACGTTAAATACCTACTTAAATCTTAAACCAAGGATACTATTTATATGACACATTTGATTGATTTTTCCGGACTAGTTAAATTAATTTTATTAATTATTAGACAATACATTTATTACTCATTAATTTAAACAATTTTGTTTGTAAAAACAAAACAAACTAAGATATAAAATAGGTTAAAATTGTCATAATCAAATTTTAATTTCCTATAGCATATTAAAGTAAACGATGTAAAATCCTACCACTTGTACTACAAAAGAAATTTATAATGCCAAACTTGCGTTAGTGACAAGCTAAACAGTCATTTGTCACGTAGTAAAAATAAAATAATTAATTGGTTTTATGTTGCATTGAGTTTATATGTTGACTTCTCATCTGTTATAAGTAAAGATATCCTGAGGAATACATTGAATTGTTTTCATAAATTTCTGTGTTTAAATGAAAATTATTTGAACCTTTTTCTAATATACAAACGTTGAGCTATTATTTATTTTAATTAAAATATTGGTATTTTAAGTTAACATAATTATTTAACTTTTTTGTTGAGTGATAAAAGTTTATTGTGATATTAATAAAAAAATACACTGCTTATAATGCATTGAGTGATTTTATGACGACCACACTGCTACACTGTACTAGATTTAAGTTCTATTTTCTAGCTTTGTTAACGTTGTATATAAATAAAATACACACTATTTTATGATCCACAAATTTGGACCCTTCAGAAAAAGGGCGGAATTGAGGGTCTATGTTAACGTGTGTGATATTTCATAATATAGTATGAATGACATTTGGCGTTTTTCCATTGATGACTGTGCAAGTGTAATTTTCTGAAACGAATCTGTAAGCCTCTATTGATAAACCATGAGGTAAGGGTTAAATTTGGAGCAAGGGATATATCCCCTTGAAAAGACAATAGTTTATAATAAAGTCACATAAAAAAGTGAACACGTGGTACTATAAGGCACATATGCTTTCAATAAATCGTTTTACTATTTCAACTTCCATTAAAAAACTTAAGCATAATTTTAAAAAAATGTTAATATTATGATTTACTTATAAATATACAGGATAAACTGATGTCATAATTTAGGTAAATTTATCATATCCCGCACTTAAAGATTCATTTTTAAAACATTTTTCACCTAAATTAATTATTTATCCTGGATTCCCCAAAAGCTAAGACATACTTCCAAGGTAACTGGTGAATGAGGACAATTCTCTTAATTAAGAAATAAATTTTAGATAAAATGTACACATTTTTTCAATAATATCTTTAAACAACATATTTTACTTTAGTATAGTTATGTTACTTATGAAAATAATTACTAAGGTAAGTTATTAATGCTAAAATTAGCTATCTACATTTTATTATTCGTCCGTGAGTGGAACAATGAAGTACGGTGCTAATTTTCTGTATTAACATTTGTATAATTATATGTGATCTCTTTAACGATGATATCATTTATGCAACGTGGTAAACTAAATAAGTAATGGGACCTATATACAAAAGTTATAAACATTATAATACATATAAGAACGATTACTAGTTTACGATTAGACGCGTACAATAATTAGTTTAAACTAAAGTAATAATTAGTAATTAGTGATAATTATTATTTAATTTTTCAACCTACTAAAATTATCTAATTATTGTGAAAGTATTTTAATTCATCAGAGAAGTAGCAGAGCCAGATTATTTGGGGGTGTCAAAAATTTTTATTCGTTAAACTCAATCTACATATTAAATTTCAAAACTCTTTTTATAAAAATATTTCTACAATGATTATTTTATGAAAAGACACAATTCTAATCTTTCTGCTTTTTCGTATATACTTGAATCAGAAGGAATTTCAGAATTACTTTAAAATAATTATATTATTCCATGGGTCTTACAAATATCTGTCATGGCATTTTTGCTAGACTTAATTTTCCAAAGCATTCATAACATTTCACTGACTATTTCAAAGGAATTTTTTATAAATTATTTCTAAGTAAAAAGATAAAATTAAAACAATTATTTACCAAGCAATGTTTGATAATCGCTTAAATTTTTTATTAAATCACCCAAAAATTATTTTTTAACAAATATGAAATTTTATCGTACTTTTTTATGAATACAAAGATTGAGGCATAACCAAGGTTTTGTTATGGACATATATAGACATTTTTTTACCTCTTCAAAAATGGTATAATCAAGGCATAAATATATTTATAATTTGGAATATAGCACCCATTTCTCACTTGAAAACACTTATGAATAGTATAATATTTTTTTAACCCACTGAATGAGCTTAAAATACAAAATAAGCAATATAATATAGATAAAAGATGTTTATAAAGTTTACTTTTATAATGACGTTATTTCATACAAAATTAACTAAAATATTTTAATTTAAGTGCAAGTCATCTAATTTAGCACAAACTGTTTAAAAAAATATTGTGAAATTTATTTGTTGCACAATATTTTAGGTTTGTCAATAAAAAAAGTTCTTCCTGTTTATGTACTATGGCATACCTTGCTACCAACAGGTGTAAATATGTACTACATTTAGAATTTGCTTTAATTTCATCAGATTGTTTTTAATTTACATTTTTTCACGCAAAATAAACATTTTGAAACCCCAAAATTTTCATTTGAATGTTATGGTTAAAAAGAAATTTTATGTGTATAATTAGGAGTTATTGGTAGAAATAATTTTTTTATCCCCTCATATTTTTAACTTCAGGACTTCCCTGAGTATGTTAATTAAATAGAGAGCCCTGGCAGTAATCGCCTTTTACCTATTACCAGTTTACACCTGTGTAAAATTAACAAAATACTGCAAGTATAATTTCTGTATTAACGTTCTCCTTATAATATAAATCATATTATGATTCATGATATAGAAATACAATTTTACATATGTACATGGCACTTTTGTTTGTTGTTGGTTAATGAAGTATCGTTAGTGTGATTTAAGGCTCGGGTTAAAGGAGATAAAGTAGATACGTATTTTAAAGCTCTTCCTTTTTAACGGAGTTAAACAAGTGACAAATTCAAGAAAAAATCTATCTTTAGAATGCATTATGTTTACGTAATTATTTTTTTTATAAAAAATCTGACATACTTATGCGGTAGTACTCGAATAGAATTTTAAACTTATTAAATTCAATTATATTTTTCGGAAGAGATTATAACGTAGTAATTTTAAAGACACATGCAATAAAGAATCACGATTTTTCCTAGATGAATGATTTAAAATGATAAAATAAAATTGAATTTGGATGATTAGTAAACAGTATTACTTGTTATTTAACTATGAAAATTGCTTTGTAATTTGAAGAAAAGTTATAACCCTAACCTAGATCAACTTAGCTACTTATAAGTTATAAGTGTCAAGTTGTGACACATTAACACCCAACTTCACTAAATTGATTCTAAACATAACATAGAACTTATTTCATTACTCAATTAAATAAGTTTTCTCCGCATTTTTCAAGTATTTTCTTCCCTCGAAGAAAAAATCAAATAAAATATGACTGTATTAATTTTATAGTCAAAAGAAGTCTCCACATCTCATGATTTAATTCTATTAGCTGATCGTAAAGGTATTTTTGGTAATTTATGTCTTGATTTAAGAATACTTAATAATAGGGGTGACTGGGGGAATTATGGTCAGTGGGTAATACCGGTCACCTCATTATCTAATAAACCCATGCATCTAAAATTATGTTGACCATATGTATAGATTAAGAATGATAAAAAACATTATCCTTATTAGAACGATGTTATCAAAAAACGTTTTCACGTTTAAATGTGTGAAAATAGTTTTCATCGATGATTTATCTAAAAAAAATTTGTTTAAGAAATTTAATTTAAGGTGAGCAAATTATTATATATTTATAATTTATATGAACTATATTTCAGTGATTTTTTTTTTTAAATTATTTTATCCCTATCTTTTTGCATGTATTTATGTATGGTCATTTGCATTACAAAAAAATATATATATAAGATTACGTTTTAAAAATCTGAGACTTTGACATAATGCAGTTAATATGTTTATGCATCCATTTGTTGTAATAGCATAACAATTAGTCTTAGAACCAGAGATATAACAATTTTTGCTAAGGTTATCGTAGTTCCCACAGTCTCCCCTACACTTCAATAATTGTCAATTATAAATATACGATTTATTATTATGTACTTATTATAGACACAATCTGGGGGGTTTAGTGAGGTTTTAGCTCTCTATAATTCTGTCACATTTCCCTAAGTTATGTAAATTATATGTACATTTATATAGCAATATTATTAAGAGGGGAGAAAAGTTAGATTTTCTACTTTGTATACATTTGAACATTTTGTTCAAATTACGCCAACGAGAAGTACGGAAGTTAAATTTATAATTCCAATAAACAACAAACATTTTATACTCACTGTTTTTATTTAATTATTTTTTCGGAACATCTGCTACAAGAGTAAACAGTAATTTAGTTTAAATAATTTTTAAGCATGATATGAGTTAACAATTCATAATTTTATATTAAACGAACTATAAATATTAGAATACTTATTAACGAACTTCAGGGAACACTAGCACGAAGCAAACGACACGAGAACGTAATTTTAACTAACCCGCCAAAAAACATTCTTGATCGACTAGCATGTGAACGAATACAGCAAATCCCAATAGATGTCGCTTTTATGTAGCATCTTACTTATACAATACAATTGACAATTTAAAATGGTCATAAGGGTAACACTGTAAATTGTCGGCGAGTTTGTTTTTAATTATTGATAAATATCTCGATTTTCAACAACTTGACAAATTACGATAAGTCGTATTTTGATAACAGAAACAAATTGAAAGTACTTCATGGCATCTGCTGTAGTTTCATTTTACAACCGTCCGTAGTATTGTTTTAATTTTAGATTTTTTTTTAACGAGTTATTAAAATAAATAAATAAATATATGAAGTGAACCTGTATCTATCAATAGAATATTATTCCTTTAAGGTTATAGTCAAAACAATCATTCATTATGGCTTGATTGGAACTTAACGAAACCGTTCAGTAATATGGTACTAAGCTTTTTCACTAAATTATTTTAATAAATTTTCAGATATTTTTGAAAAAATATTATTTGGTTATTTTTTCATTCAAATATTTTTAGTGATTCATTTCATTTTATATTATTTTATTATTTAAACCTAAATTTACTAAAAATAAATCATTTTTTGGGATTCTCTGTTAAACGTAGTTAGTTTCAAAATATTATGTTTTAGAAATGTTGTAAAACAAAGTTTTACAATTTCAAATCAAAATATTAAATTTCTTAATATTCTAAAATAGAGCCAAGCTAATATCGCTTATAAATGAACAGTACTAAGTTTTTTTTACTAAAAAATTATATAATCTGATAGTGACAAGTTGTAGTTAGTAGTATTTATTTATTCATTTTGTTTTTTAAAGGTTTACAGGCTTTTTTAGGATTATTGCCAGTAAAACCAATTGCTTTCACCCTTCTCTATTGTGTACTAGATCTTCTCTATCATCCACTACCATCTTTAATGTATCTATGCTGATCATCTCATTCCATCATTGTCCAGGCGTTACTCTGGGTCTTATTGTGTCTGGTTTCTATCTTCTGACTATCCTAATGTGGCCTATCAATTTCCATATATAACTAACTTCATAGTCTTCTATTTTTAGACTTTATAGTCATATATGACTATATATCTTAGCCTATTGCTCCTATTGATTCCAATTATGTTTGTATTATCATAAAATACTTTTATTTCTTGGTTTTTNGGTTATTTTTTCATTCAAATATTTTTAGTGATTCATTTCATTTTATATTATTTTATTATTTAAACCTAAATTTACTAAAAATAAATCATTTTTTGGGATTCTCTGTTAAACGTAGTTAGTTTCAAAATATTATGTTTTAGAAATGTTGTAAAACAAAGTTTTACAATTTCAAATCAAAATATTAAATTTCTTAATATTCTAAAATAGAGCCAAGCTAATATCGCTTATAAATGAACAGTACTAAGTTTTTTTTACTAAAAAATTATATAATCTGATAGTGACAAGTTGTAATTAGTAGTATTTATTTATTCATTTTGTTTTTTAAAGGTTTACAGGCTTTTTTAGGATTATTGCCAGTAAAACCAATTGCTTTCACCCTTCTCTATTGTGTACTAGATCTTCTCTATCATCCACTACCATCTTTAATGTATCTATGCTGATCATCTCATTCCATCATTGTCCAGGCGTTACTCTGGGTCTTATTGTGTCTGGTTTCTATCTTCTGACTATCCTAATGTGGCCTATCAATTTCCATATATAACTAACTTCATAGTCTTCTATTTTTAGACTTTATAGTCATATATGACTATATATCTTAGCCTATTGCTCCTATTGATTCTAATTATGTTTGTATTATCATAAAATACTTTTATTTCTTGGTTTATTTTCAGCCAAATATTCTTTTTTCTGTTTCTTTTTAGACAAAATATTCAACTAAGAAGCTTTTGTTCAAAAATAACTAGTTTATTTTTAGATGCTCTTATTGTATAACATTGTTTTTGTTTTCCAAGATAACACTTTTTATTTAAATTGAGAAACCAATTCAAAATAACATCATTTTGTTTATAGTAATTTTTGTTTTATTTTCCCGTGGCTTTTTACGTCCTTGTTGATTTCAACTCCTAGAGTTATTGAAATTATCTACTCTTTTTAATTTATAGTCATCAATTTCCAAGTATTCCACTCTATAGTTGGAGTTATCCCTAGTTATAATAGTGTATTTTGTTTTATCCTTATATATTGTTAACATGATTATTTTTCCATTTTTTAACAAATTTGTTGCTGTAATCTATAATTTTGTTTTATTTTCTGCCATTATAAAGTTGTATTTATAACACAAAAAATATTTAAATTTTTTTCTTCTGCAATATTACAATTTTTAATGCAATATAATTACTGGCTAATTATAATTTTCAAAATTTATATTTAAATCTTTTATCTCGGTTAATGATATTTATTTTTGCATTCAAATTAAAGAAAATATTCCAAACAAATTTTCATTTATTTCATAATTGTGCCATTAAAATATTAGTTAATAAAGAGCTTTAAAAAATAAAAAAACTTATAACTGTTCATTTTTTTATGGTATTATTCTACTTTCTATATAGTAGATATTTATAAATATTTTAAAATATATTCAAATAAATAATACTATTTATTCATAGTATAAGGACTTTATTGTTATTTTTATTTTATTTGAATTTTCTGTTTTTCAGGGCGGTAATGTATCACAGCTCGAAAGAGATATTGGATCTGATCAATTTCCTCCCAATGAGCATTATTTTGGACTAGTTAATGTAAGGAATAATTTTCAAAAGTATTTTCGTTATTTTATACCAAAATTTTTTTAACTAAGTTAATAACCAAAGTTTGGAATTTCAAGTGATAAAAAAATATAAAAATGCTCACATAAATATTCACTAAAAAATAACAAAGTATATGGTAATAAAATCATTAAAAAAAATAAAAAGATGAAAAAAATGTTTTTCTTATGTTCTTACAAAAGTTAAAACAAATACATTTTTAAAAATTTTATGTACTTTAATTACGCTATAGGTATAAGGCTTCCTAATATTTTCAATTTTAAATGATCTTTGGTTGTGGCTTAAAATATTTAAGTGAGCTACGAATTATTTTATTTATTTGGATGTAATCCAACCATATCGGTAAAATTTCTGCAATTAATTTATGATATTTTTTTTACTATATGTTAACCTAATAATTTTTGTCAAGTACAGTATCAAATTTTTTATTATTTTTATAAACTAATTTTAATTGTGTTTGAACTTCTAAAAACACTAAAACTTCAATTAGTTGAATATTTTGCTGTTAAAGTTTGAAAATTATATCACAAAGAGTTTTTAAATATGATTTAAAATAGATTAAATTACTTTAGTCAATAATAAATATAACATGTTAACTAATTTTAGATGTTTACAGTGATATTAGTAAAAAAAAAAAAAATGCATATATAATAGAATATAAAACTATTATCAAGCATAAATTATATTTTACAACAATCATGTTGCCATCTTTGTCATCAAGTAATGAAATTTTAAACAAAAATTATTTAAAAAATATTTTTATTAGAACTGTTTTTTTTTTCTAAATATGCAAAAATATGTTCTAAATACATTAAATATAGAATCTTATTAGAATATAAAAAATAAAGTTTTGTCTTTCAAAAATACACAATAAAAAACTTGAATCGAACCATTATATTAATATGTATTTTCCTAACAAATATTTATTTGCCTAAAATTTTGAATGCTGTTAATAACTATACAGGGTGTTCAGTAAATCAGGAAACGGGTTTCTATTGTTCTCATTGTTACAAACAATGAGAACAATAGAAACCCGTTTCCTGACTTAGTGAACACCTTGTATAAGTCTATATTACTATTTCAGTAAAACCTTTTTTAATTTAACTTCACTTAATCTGGACTGCCTTTTAATAACATATATATTTATTTTGTGTTACAAGCTAAAATAAATATGAAAGCTATTTCCAAGAATTATGCATTTATGGTAAATTCTTGGAAATAGCTATTATGAATATCAGTTTTCAACCAAATTATTCAATTGTTAGTTATACTTATTCGATTATGTAATTAATGTCAGTTATCATCTGATATGATTCGAAGGTTTTAGTTTTTCATAAATGTTTTATTATTTTTTCATGTATGTATTAGTACATAATTTATATATTATCTGTTATTATTTATATATAATGTTGCTAAGTAAAAGTGTAAGCATTTATCTTTTTCCTTAACAATAAACTATAAATAATTCATAGAAAATCTTAAAAAAAGAGTATCTGTGTCAAGCATTTGTATATTATATGGGATTGCTAAACAAACTGTCGTCTCAGATTAAAGAAAGAAAGATGATATAAGAAAGTTTGTTCTGAAATTTAATGTAGAAATTGAAGCAAGTGCTATAAAAATAATATAGATGCCATTAGATCAATTCCTTGATGGTGTAGCTTGCAAATGGTTTAGTCAACTCTGTTCTTCTGGATTATCAATCTCTGGGGTTGAATTCAAGCTGCAATGGAAAGATAAACTAAAAAGTTTGATATATATATATATATATAACTTTCAGAAAGGTCGGGATGACCATTTAAATTCCAAAGGTGTCACAGGTGTGAAAGTATTAGTGTCGACAATAAAAGTGTTGAGTTAATCATAAAAAACTGAATGACATTTTAAAAATTATATAATCTTCACAGCTATATAATTATGATGAGATAGTGTTATATTGGACAGCATTACCAGACAGTACCCAATACCAAGGTTGAAAAAATCACATCAGGTAGAAAGATCGAATTTCTGCATTTTTATATCTTAATGCAAATTAAACTTACATGTTAAAGTCTATAAATGTAAGCAAAAGTAAAAAATCAATAAATAAAATAACTGTTATTATGAATTTGTTATAAGTTCACTAGTATAATAATTCAAAATATATTGATTTTACTAATAATGACATATTAATTATGTTATATTATACTTAGTATATCTGTTATAATACACATTCTCTTGGTTATTTTGTTTAATACATTGGTACTAACAAGTCCAGTGAATAATAAAGGCATAATTTTTTAATCTACTAATATTAAACTACTTTTATAGCACTTCAGTTATGTTACATTGATATATTTTAAAATGTAGAATGAAGAAGATGTTAACATTTTTTTTCTGTTTGCTTTATAGATTCAATTATAAAATGTTTTTGTTTAATATTCATTATCAAAATTTGAGCATGAGGCAATAAATATAATTCTAAAAAATTTATAATCACTTTATAAACAAATTTTCAGTTCAGTTATAGGAATTTTTTTAATTAAAGTAATATAATATTTTATCTTTTTCAGTTTGGAAATACTTGTTACAGCAATTCTGTGCTTCAAGCATTATATTTTTGTAAACCATTTCGTGAAAAAGTACTTGAATATAAGGCACGAAACAAAAGAAATAAAGAAACATTGCTTACTTGTTTAGCTGACCTTTTTCATAGTATTGCTACTCAAAAAAAAAAAGTTGGTTCAATTGCTCCCAAGAAGTTTATTAATAGATTAAGAAAAGAAAAAGGTTTGTTTTGTTTTTTATGTATTTTTGTTAAATTAATTGTATGCATAGTTGTGTACTTCAGTGAAACAGCTTATTTTTAATCTCCTAGTATATTTAAATTAATTTTTTCATGGAAAGAATATAAAAAATATTTATTGTATATTATATAATGTTAAATTTTTGTAAAGGAAAATATTGTTTAATTCAAAAAATTTTACAATAATATGTGTGATAATTTTGTTTTTCATCCCTTCAGGATTAAAATATAAAAATAGAACTTTTAATTGGAAACCCCTATATTTAGTTAAATATGATAAAAACAATATTTTTTTATTAGATGTACCATTCTTTTGCTTTTCCTTGTTAAACTTAATAATTTTTTTTTTTTTAATGATAATTTTTTGTTTATCTTACAGTAGTCATCATTTTTTCTTTTGTCATTTACAGTAGCAAGAATAAACACTGATGATAATTTATGACTCATTGAAACAGATTATTGTTGCTTACAATATTATAAAAACTAAATTAACAATGCATTTTTATTATAAATTTAAATATTTAAACAATTTTAAAACACAAATGGGTTAATCAAATTAATCATTAATTTTGTTATAAGAAGAAAAATTTTTTTTTTTATCATAACATTAAACTAATAATAGAGGTTTCTTTTAAAAATAATTAGTTTATGTTTTTATTTTTTGAAGGGATAAAAAATACATTTAACTACTTATTATTTTAATTTTTTAAATCATACAATATTTTCTTTCAAAGAAATTGAATATACTCATTTTCAGTTTCTGAAAAAATGAGTGTCTAATTGATAACTCAGTACTTGACATTATGTAAAATAATAGTTAAATTTTTGTTTTTATTGTTTTCATAGAAGAATTCAATAATTATATGCAACAGGATGCTCATGAGTTCTTGAATTTTCTAATTAACCATATTAATGAGATAATACTTTGTAAGAATTTTGATCTTAATTTTTTAACAATTTATATTGTTTTCTTTTTATGTAAAAATGAATCAAAATGTTTAATTTAGCTGAACGCAATCAAACAAATTGTAATGGTAAATCAAAAAATATAACCCCCAGTGTTATTGATGGAGAGTCTACATCAAGTAGTATTACTAGTTCAAGTAGTCATAGTGAAGATCCAACGTGGGTTCATGAAATATTCCAAGGTATACTAACAAGCGAAACTAGATGTCTTAACTGTGAAGAAGTATGTGCTTTTAATTAAATGTTAATTTTATTTATTTATTATTATATAAAACTATAATTCAAGGTTAGTAGCAAAGATGAAGATTTTTTTGATTTGCAAGTTGATATAGATCAAAATACAAGTATTACTCATTGTTTACGCTGTTTTAGTAATACAGAAATGCTATGTAGTGATAATAAATTTAAGTGTGACAACTGCTGTAGCTATCAAGAAGCTCAAGTATTTTATCTTATTAGTAATTTATTAATTTATATAATACAACAATATTGATGTATTATTTTAATATTTTAGAAATGTATGAGAGTTAAAAAGTTGCCCATGATTTTGGCTCTTCATCTAAAACGATTTAAATATATGGAACAATTTAATAGACACATCAAAGTATCCCATAGAGTAGTTTTTCCTCTAGAATTGAGATTATTTAATACAGTAATAAAAATATTTTTCCTTTTATTAAATTTTACATGAAATTGAATAAAAAAAATTAATGTTGTATAATAATTTTATTATAATAAATTTTAACTTTTACATTTCAATTTAGTCTGATGATGCTGTAAATCCAGACAGAATGTATAATCTTGTTGCTGTAGTTATTCATTGTGGTAGTGGTCCAAACAGAGGTCATTATATAAGTATTGTAAAAAGTCATGATTTTTGGTTATTATTTGATGATGACATGGTCGATGTAAGTTATAAAAATTATGTGAGATTTTGAACAATTAAATTGTTTATTTTATTTAGAAAATTGACCAATCAGCTATAGAAGATTTTTATGGGCTCACATCGGATCTACAAAAGTCCTCAGAAACAGGTTATATTTTATTTTATCAGTCCAGAGATGCTATTGATAATACAAAATCTGGATCAAATGATTCAAAAACTAATCATTGTAAATGATTTTTGATTATATTTTAATTGAAAAATTATGATTTATGTGTTTATATTTGTTAACCAAAGTGATATATACTTTAAAATTTAAATTGTTGACTATTAGTATGATTATATTTATGTGTCCAAAAATTGTGATTATAATGTTGATTGTTTCATGCAAAAATTGTATGTATTAGTCAAAAAATTTTTATTCATTAGCAATATTAATTTTTCTAATTTAATAATTAATCTTTTTATAAAAGAAAAAATCTTATATTATAATCAAATAGAATCATAGGCGCTAAGGATTCTTATTTACAATGAATAAATTTTTTATTTATTTTATCATCCTGGAATTTATTTGTAAATTAAGTAAATAAAATAAAATATTGGTACAAGATTTCATATAAAAAATTTCTAAAGCATTATATATATTTACTTTAATTAAGATTTAGCACTTAACAAATTTACAATTGATATTTGACTGAAATTTAAACATAAAATATTTTCATTAAATATTGTAATACAGATATGTAAAAATGATTTATATCATATTATGTAATTATTTTTTTTCATTTCACAAGTTGAATATAACTAATAATCTAATTACTTTAATTAAGACACATAATTTTTAAAAATCATTTTATGTATGTACTAAATGTATATGAACTTTAATTTTTGAATATTATAATCAGATAAGTTCGGTATTCTTTAGTGATATTAAAAAAAACAGTAATAAAATAAAGCAAAAAATAATTTAATATAAGATCATCAATTTATTTTTTACTAAAAATAATATATTCAATTTATTATGTTAACTAAATTTAATTTATTGCTACTAATTAATTATAATTCTACAGTTTATAATCGGAAATCTATTTAACTACTGAAAGTTACCAATTCTTTATAAATTATTTTTTGTTAAAATAACAGCTATATAAATTGATTTTTTTTTAAATTTTAATATTAATTTATAAAACCTATTAATACATATTATGTTTAAATTAGTAATCATTAGATAATTTGTTGTACTCGAGCAATATTATATTGTTTTAAAGTGGTTGGTAGTTAATCTTTGATGTTAGATTGTAGTGTAAAATAATATTATCCTTAAATATTAAAGCTGTTTTGTTTTTTTTTTAATTTTATGTACAAATAAATTAAAATATATTTTGTTTAAAAAATTTCAAAATAATATTCAAATAACTTGTTTTTTTTTTTTAATTTTTAAGTAACACAAGGTTAGGATTTGAATTTTTTATAATCAAATTTTTTGAAGTTAGCTACTTTATTGTGAAAATCATTATTATCTATATTTTTATAGCCATAGAATTTTATAGTATAAACTACTGTAAAATCACTCAAGTGATAACCCAAACTTCACTCTTGCTAAACTTAGTGCCAATCAATCCGCTGTACTATTGCCTAAATATCAGTGATAGATTTTCAACGTTTTTCGGTGGGGGTGTTGATGTGCCTAGATGAAGTCAAGTCTTTAACAATAATATCTTGGGACTATTTTTTCTTTTTTAAGCTTTATAAATTAATTAAGGATCATATCGGCCTCCACCAATGGAGGAAGTTTCTAAATCATTGATACTGCGAGACGGTTGGTTAGTCTGTCGAACTTGGGACTATATTGTGTTAAAAAACAAATTTGTTTATTAAGTGTACATAATAAACATACCAAGCAAATTACTGTAAATAATATTCTAAATAAACTCATAATAATGTCTGTAAACTTAAAATAATTAATTTTCATTTTAGCTTCGATGCGAAGCTGAGAAGGTATTGGTTTTACTAAGATGTGTTTTTTTTTTTTTTTTTT